>NC_140094.1:2507019-2670101 GCF_964237585.1 Gallinula chloropus | reverse complement strand
GCTGCCACCTCCCAGGGTTGAGCCCCTGTCTCCTGCAGGCTCTAACTGCTGTGCTCTTCTCCAGAGGACACCCTGGAGCCTCCCCCACCTGAACCAAGCTTCCCTGAGTATGGTGTGGCCATCCTTGTTGCCTGTGGCCTCTGTGTCATCACTGTTCCTGTCATCTTGCTGGTGGTAAGGCTGGTGTCCATCTGTCCCAGGGACAGACAAACAACCAGGGCCAAAGCAGCCCTGACCCCTGTGCAAGGGGACCATGCAGGGACCATGCTCTGTCCCTTCCTCCCTAGTGTCTGAGGACCAAGATGTGTGGCTGGTGGGATGTGACAGCCCTCTGGGACAGAAGAGACCCTGAAGCAGGGACCCAGACCCTGGAAATGGATGTCCAGGGGTTCTGGGAATCCTCTGAACAGGCAAGTGGTGCTCACAGCCCCCGGGATTAGTTTCTGTGCTGTGGAGCTGGAGCCTTGAAGCACAGCTGGTGTTTCTCTGTAGCTGGTCCTGGGCAATGCCAGGAGCTGCAGAATCCCTTGGAGGCTGGGTTTTTGGGGGGAGGATGGCCCTGTTATTGGGGGAGGGGATAGTGACCTCTCCCCCTCTCTCCTGCAGGTCCCAGAGGATTCTGGCATGTCCTGGCAAAATGATTCTGCCTGAGGAGAGAAGTGGCAGCGGATGGGGAGGGGGGGCTGAAGAGGGGCTGTGGGGGGAGAGATGCTGAGAAGCTGGTCCTGCTCCTGTGGGGATGCAGCTGCCAAATGCTCCTTGAGGAGGACGTGGGCTCAGATGTCCAGAGAGCTGCCTTTGGTATGTTGAACTCTAATAAACTCTTTATAGAATGTCAGAGCTGGCAGTGAGTGGTCTCTGCTGCTGCTGGAGGGGTGGCACTGATCTCCCCTCCTGCCCTGGGGACAACACATCCCTCCTCTGGCTGGGGTAGGGGGATGGAGCCTTGGGCTTCCCCCTCTGGCTGGGGTGGGGGGATGGAGCCTTGGGCTTCCCCCTCTGGCTGGGGTGGGGGGATGGAGCCTTGGGCTTCCCCCTCTGGCTGGGGTGGGGGGATGGAGCCTTGGGCTTCCCCCTCTGGCTGGGGTGGGGGGATGGAGCCTTGGGCTTCCCCCTCTTGTACTGGGTGCTTCCTTTCACCCTGCCAGGCGAAGCACCCAGGGCTGGGGGCTGTCACTGCTGCCTACTGAAGTCTTTTCCCCCTCCAGAAGCTGAACTTCATTCTGTTCCCACCTTGTTGCATGCTTGTTGTCAAGGTGAACTAGAACTTGGTACAAAGGAGGTTGGAATTAATCCATTACCATGATGCAGGCATGAGATTCATGACAAGGTCCCTCAGTGTCCCATGTACAGCCCTTCCCATGGCTGGACTAATCCTCAGCTGAGTTAATCAGTAGGTCACTATAAATGAAGGATTGGCAAGGGTAAATACACAGATACAATAAATCTTGATGGTTTAGGGGTTTTAAGAGGAGAAGAATAAGGTAGCTGATGGTTAAGTGGAGTTTTAAGAATGTAGATGTTTAATGTAGGGCACAGAGACCTTTCCTAAGAAAGGATGAAGAGGAGAGAGTGGCCCCTGAGTGCAGCAGAACTCAAGATCTGAAGCAGAACTGAGCCCAGGAAAAGATGAGGGGAACTTATGGACTTTCAGCCAAATCAAGTGAAGAAAAGGGGGGAAATTCCCAGAGGAGTTTGTCTATTGTTCAAAGAGTTTGTAAGTTCACAGACAGAGCAGTCAGGGCCTGACTCAGAGGTAATAAAAGCAAGCCCAGGGTAACCTGAGGTCTAGTGGAATCCTTTAGCACTTGTCTGCAGGGGAAGGGACCTGGCTTCACAGGGGGATTCCCTCCAAGCAGGGGTTTCCCTTGCTGGCCCTTTGGGGGGAGGGGTGCTGGGTGCTATGGGCAGAGCTCCCTTGCTCCTTTCGGGGGGGGGGGGGGGGGGGGGGAGTTCCTTAGGGGAAGAAAACCTGCTGCATCCCTCGAGCTCAGGGAAAAGTCAGAGCTTGGGCACCCAAGGACTTCAGCTGATGCCCAGGCAAAGCTGTAGGGTTGGCTTCTGGGGTGGTTTGACCTTGGCTGGATGCCCCCAAAAGCTGCTTTGTCACCCACCTCCTCAGCTGGGTGAGGGACAGCAGGTACAGTAAAAGGCTCGTGGGGGTGAGATAAGGACAAGGGGAGACCATTCAGCAAATCAAGCACAGGCACAACAGACTCAACTTAGTAATGAGTTAGATTAATTTATTTCTGAGCTAAACACAATAAGGGAATGGGGAATAGACAAACCTGAACCCTACACCCCCACCTCTCCCTGGCCTCAGCTTCATCTCTGATTTTTCTCCCCCTCCTCCTGCAGCCCAGGAGGGTGGATGCTGGGGTCACTCCAGCACAGGTGCTGGCTGTAGCTCCTTCCTCCCTGGGGGAGGGTAGGAATCCTCCCTCTTCTTCCATAGGCCACCTCTGTCACTCCAACCCAAACCAGCTTTGCAAATCCAGGGCTGAGAACTTCATCAGAGCTGCCTCACCTCCTGAGGTGAGGGAACAGCATCCACCCTCAGCAAGTGCCAATGAGCCAGAGCTGGGAGGAGTGGCTGACACGCAGGACACTGCGCTGCCAGCCAGAGAGACCTGGCCAGGCTGGAGAGCTGGGCAGGGAGAAACCAGATGGGGTTTGACAAAAGCAAGGGGAGAGTCTGGCACCTGGGAAAGAATAACCACTGGAATCAGTACAGGCTGGGGGTGACCTGCTGGAGAAGAGCTCTGCAGAGAAGGACCTGGGGGTGCTGGTGGGTGACAGGGTGGCCATGAGCCAGCAGTGTGCACTGGGGGCTGAGAGAGCCAATGGGATCCTGGGGGCATCAGGAGGAGTGTGGCCAGCAGGTCACAGGAGGGGATCCTCCCCCTCTGCTCTGCCCTGGTCAGGCCCCACCTGGAGTGTTGTGTCCAGTGCTGGGCTCCCTGGGATAAAAAAGCCAGGGCTCTCCTGGAGAGAGTCCAGAGAAGGGCTACAAAGGTGATTAAGGGCCTGGAGCATCTTCCCTATGAGGAAAGGCTGAGTAAGTTGGGACTCTTCAGCCTTGAGAAGAGAAGACTAAGTGGGGGGGGCTAATTAAAGTTTATAATTATCTTAAGCAGAGGATGCAGGGGGAATCAGCCAGCCCCTTTTCAGTGTCAGGACAAGGGGCAATGGCTGCAAGTTGGAGCACAGGGAGTTCCACACCAACCGGGGCAGAACTTTTCCCCAGTGAGGGTGAGGGAGCCCTGGGACAGGCTGCCCAGGGGGTGTGGAGTCTCCATCTCTGGAGAGATTCCAGCCCCATCTGGACGCCTATCTGAGTGATACGTCCTAGGGAGCTGCTTTGGCAGGGGGTTGGACCCGATGATCTCTCGAGGTCCCTTCCAACCCCCCCAATTCTGTGATTCTCCCTTGGATGTCACCTTCCCCCCCCCCCCCCCAGTGCCTGAGCTAAGTGTCACCCAAAGCCCAACCAGGCCAGTTCTGCTGCACTCAGGAGGGGTCAAAGGAAGCAATTCCATGAAAAGTCTCTTTAAAAGCTGGTTTTCCAGCAGCCCTGCTTACCCAAAGGCACAGGTGGGCTCTAGCTGAGCTGTGGTGATGAAGGTCTCCAAAAAGGGGGAATCCCAAGAACTGGGCTGAGCGAGAGTGGGGCTGGGTAAAACCAGCCTGGAGTGATGAGAAAGGAAATCAAATACCCTGGGCCCTGGAATGGCACGCTGAGGCTGTGGGAGGGCGCTGGGGGGAATGCCCTTGAACTCCAGAGTGTCCCTGAGGTTCCCCCAGCCTGGTCCCTGGCCTGCTGAGCGATACCTCAGCCATGTCACCTGGGGACCCAGCCCTGAGGCCTCTGCTCAGGATCAGTCCCTGGGAAAAGCCTCATGATGCCGGGGGGGGTCCTTCCTCTGCCTCCCTCCTCCTCCTGTGTGCCCCCTAGCCCCAAACGTTGGCCCTGACTTTAAGGGGGTTCTCCCCCTCCATGGGGAAAGATGCTGAGAAGGTGCAATGAGGGCAGGGGGCTTCTGCAGGTGCAAAACCCTCCTTATCCTCCTCTTCCTCTTCCTCACCCTCCCCAGCAGGTTCTCCCCGGGGGGCTGGGGGGGAAACCTGTCTCCTGGGACTGAGTAGGTGGGCGATGGGGCAGCAGTTGGGGTGCGGATGGGGAGGCTGGACCCTGCTGCAGGGTGTTGTCAGCCTTCCCCGGGGGGTGCCCATGGGAAGAATGACTCGGAGGCGGTTCCCGGCTCCCCGCCCTCCCCGTGCCGGGGGCTCCCCTTCTCTCACAGGGGTGGGGGAACCGAGCAGTCCCCCCCGCCTCCCGCACAGCTGCCACTAGCCTGGCCCAGGCTCATGGCCAGCAGGTGCGGGGAGGGATGGGGAGGGAGGGACGCCTCTCGGGGCCCAAGCCCCCACCCCCGTCCCCTCCGTCCCGCAGGAAACTGCCTTAGGTTGGGGGTGTTCTGGGAAGGGGTCGAGGTCGGGTGAGGCTGGGCTCTGGGGAACTAGGGGCACCTCCCGCGGGGCGGAGCCAGCCCCGGGACAGACTTTATTTCCCGTCTCTGCTCTCGGCGTCTTTAGGCCACCGCTGCACACGGCGGGTTTCACACTCACAACTTCATTGGCGTCACCAGTTGGTATTTAAAGCTCCAAGATCCCGCTCGCGGCCAAGCCCGGCCACCCCCGACCCGCACTGGGGCTCCGGCCCCTCACGTCCCGCGCCCGGAGCGGCCGGTGCCCCCCCCAGCCCGTGGCCGCGGCTCAGCGCCATGAGCGGGAAGCGGCCCCCAGGACCGGACACGACCCCGCGACCCGCATCCCCCCGCGGTACACAGCCCGCCCGGGCCGAGCCCCCACCCCAAGACGCGAGT
Source organism: Gallinula chloropus (assembly GCF_964237585.1). Lineage (NCBI taxonomy): Eukaryota > Metazoa > Chordata > Aves > Gruiformes > Rallidae > Gallinula > Gallinula chloropus. The sequence continues at coordinate 2,665,215 of NC_140094.1, read as the reverse complement.
CCCCCGGCAGCCGGCGCTGCCCGGCGCTCTCCGGCCGGGATCACCAGCCATCCCGAGACCGTCAAGCACCAGAACCCAACACCCCGCCCGGGGGCTCGCTGAGAGACCCCGCCCCCTGCCGCCCCTTTTAAAGCATCTGACCACGCCCACCGGCACCAGACCGCCAATCGGAGCCGCGCCGATCTCCCGCTCGGGACCAATCACGTCGTTCCTTTTCAATCCGGTCCCGACCCCCGCCGGCTCCGCTCCGCCCAACCCCAGCTGCCCTTTCAGTTGGGCTCTGCCCGAGCCCGGCCCGAGCGGGGACAACTCGGCCCCGCGCTGTCCCGGAGCTGGCACCGGCCCGGCCCGAGCGGCCCTGGGGTGGCGGAGCCCCCGTGCTGCCGCTGCTCTCGGGGTCCCGCAGCCCCGCCCTCCCGCGGGGAGGTGTCCCGGGGCGGGGGGTCCCGGGCAGCTCCGGGGCGGGGCTGGGCGGAAGCCGGAAGGGAGCGGGGCCGGGCCGGGCTCTCCGCGGAGCCGAGCTCAGTTGTCGCCGCCGCTTCCTCCATGGAGCGGCCGGGAGCGACCGCGCCGCAGCTCCGGGCCCCGGCCTGGAGGAGCCCGGCCCTGCGGGGCCCCGAGCGGTCCCGCCCGGTCACAAGCGGCGGCTGGGCCGGGGGCGGCAGCTCCGCGGGGCTCCGGGAAGGGCCCGGGCGAGCGGCGCCGCCGGGTCCCGGTAGCCCTGACTCCCTCCCGGGCGCGGAGCCGGGGCCCTGCGGAGCGGCGAGGACCCGGGAGCGGCCGCGCTGAGCCCAGGTGAGGGACGCGGCGGGGGAAGGGGCCGATCGGGGGAGAGCCGCGGGCTCCGACGAGGCTTCCCGGGCCGGGCCGGGCACCCCCTTCGCGGGGCGGCTGCCGGGCGCGGGCCGGTCCCTGCCGGGGAGCCCCGCGGCCTCGCTGGGGCCGGTCCTGCCCGGCCCTGTTCCTCTGCCCAGGGTACTGTCCCTGCAGCCCGGGGACACCTCGGGCCGGTTCCGACTCGCACACGCTGCAGCGCAGCTCCCGCTCCAGCACGGAGGCATCTCGGATCCAGGTGCTCGGTGCTGCGGGGAAGGGATGTTGCTGCTGCTGCTGCTCTGCCCCTCTCCGGCCGGCAGGAACCTGTGCGCCTTCATCTCCCGCTGATGGAAGCTCCAGCCCGGTGTGAGCTCAGCTCCTGACCCTGCGTGCTCCAGGTAAGATTTGCACTGGCTGAGGGACCCTCGTGGGAGCTCCCCCCCTCCTCTAACAGACCCTCTGCCTCGGTGCAGCTCCAGCTCGCTCAGCCCTGACTGAGGGATGTTCTGGCTGATGGACACCCAGTTCTGTGCCAGCCCCCCCTTTTGGCTCCCTGTGCTTCACGCTACGGCAGGAGAGGCTCCCGCAGCTGCTCCACCTCCAGCCCGTGGTGTCGACTTGGGCTGTTGTGCCCCTCCTGCCTGGCCAGGGCTCAGCCCCAGACTCTGCAGGCTCCAAGTAAGTGATGCTTCGGCTGCTGGACGAGCTTTCCCACTCCCCCTCTTCCCCGTGTAGCCACTGCTTTTTTGGAAGAACCAAGGCTGCTGAGCCCAGTGTTTATTCTGCAGGTTCCAGCCTGCATTTTGTGTGTGCTCATGGACTCCTTCCCGCAGCTCCTGCACACTCCAGGAAAGAGACACTCCTGCTCCTTCCAGCCCTGGGGACTTCTGACCGGCTGCAGCTGAGGGACACCCCAGGTCCAGCACACTCCAAGGAAGATGTGTTCCTGCTCCAACCCAGCCCCATGGGCACTGGGCTCTGCCCCCCCCAGCTCAGGGGCTCTCAGTTCTGACACAGAGCTGCTCTGCAGCCAGGGTTGTACATCAAGCACTGTCATCACTCACACAGCCTCTCCCCTGAATAAAGTGGTGGTGCCCCTGTTTCACACAGAGACTATCTCAGACATTGAGTTCAGCCTGGTGCATGCCAGCGTCCCACACTTTGGGGGCAAACACGACCAGACCCCCACCTCCGGTGAGGGTCCCGCAGCCCTGACACCCCTCCCTCCCTCCCTCCCCAACCTCTGCCCACCCACCCTCATGCCCTCCCCCCCAGCAGCAGCAGCATTTGGGGAGGGGGAACAGAAGCTGGGCCTCCTGGTCCCCCTCCCCAAAGGCTGGTGCTGAGACCCATTCCCCAGCTGCCCCCCAGCTGGTTTCAGGCCCAGGCCCACAGCACTCTGCTCTGGGGCCAAGGCCTGAAAACACAGCACAGTCTCTGGGGGGAATCAAGCTGCCAGACCCCAGGACTGAGCTGGGCTTTGCAGCCTCAAACGCAGCAATCACTCCTCACCTTGGGGGGCTGGAGACACCCCCGGGGCTGCTGCTGCTCCAGACAGTTGTGTGAAGGGAAAGGGGGTGGGTGTCCACCCCCAGCCCAGGGCCCCAGGAGAGCTTGGGAACTGGGGGGCATCTCCACCAGGGAGGAACCAGCCCCGGAGCACCTGAGGCAACAGCCCCCCGCCCACCCCCGGGGAAAGCTTTATTGCACCGGGTCACAGCGCCGCAGGTCTCCTCCTCCCTTCGATTCCAGCAGCACAATGAAGCAGTAACGTGGTCAGCGGCATCTTCGGTTCTCTCTTTATTTAACCCCCATTGCCCACCCCAGCCCACCCGGGAGCCCCGACCGGGACACCCCAGCACAGCTCGACCGCAACCCCGACCGCCGCTGCGGCTCCGGCCCCGCTCGCGAACCGAACCGAACCGCCCCCACGCCCCGGGCAGCGCCGGCGGCACCGCCTCCCCCCTCCCCACCGACACCGGGACCCGCGCCGGCCGCCGGGGCCGCACCCGCCCGACCCAAGCGGGGAGAGGCCGGCGGGACGGGACTCGGCTCGGCCCAAGCGACCGGGCCGGCTGCCCCACCCGGGACACCGCCCGCCCGAACCCGCCTCGGGGCGGCTCTCCCCACCCGCCTCCCGCCCAGCACCGCCGCTCCCCCGGCTCCTGCCACCGGCCCCGCGAAAAGAGGCTCCGGCTCCAGGCCCGCCCAGGCACACGGGGCCCGCGGCCGGTCAGCGCCGCCGGCTCCGCTCCCAGCGGCCGCGGCCCCGGCCCCGGCCCCGGCCCCGGCCCCGGCCCCGGCTCACCGGCGCTCCCGGGGCCGCAGCTCCGGCGCCGCTCTCCGCCCGGCACTGGCGGCACCGCGAGCGCGCGCACGCGCTCTCCAGGCTCCTGTCCCGCCAATCAGGGCCCGGGACACCGCCCGGCCCCGCCCATACCGCGCCCAGCTGTTCCCTATCCGGTCCGACCCTTCCCGGCCCGTCACCACGCCCCGCCCCAGCAGCTTCAACTCTGCCCAATCGCCTCTTGTCCTTTCAATCCGGCTCCGTCCCCCCCGCCGCTCCGCGGTGCGGCCGCCCCCGGCCCCCGGAGGTGGCGATCCCGCCGCCTCCGTTTCGGGACAGTCGGGAGGTCGCGGCCCCGGCGCCTCAGCCCGGCCGTCGCCGTTGCTGTGCCGGGGGGGCCGCACCGCGGCCGCTGCCGGTTCCCGATCAAGCCCCCGAGCCGGGAAGGGTCTCAGTTGGCATCGGCCGGGCTCCGCGATTGGCAGATGGGGAGCAGCTGGGCGCGGGAGGGGCGGGGCCGGGCGGTGTCCCGGGCCCTGATTGGCGGGACAGGAGCCTGGAGAGCGCGTGCGCGCGCTCGCGGTGCCGCCAGTGCCGGGCGGAGAGCGGCGTCGGAGCTGCTGCCCCGGGAGCGCCGGTGAGCCGGGCCGGGGGCGCTGGGAGCGGAGCCGGGCGGCGCTGACCGGCCGCGGGCCCCGTGTGCCTGGGCGGGCCTGGAGCCGGAGCCTCTTTTCGCGGGGCCGGCGGTAGGAGCCGGGGCCGGGGGAGCGGCGGTGCTGGGCGGGAGGCGGGTGGGGAGAGCCGCCCCGAGGCGGGTTCGGGCGGGCGGTGTCCCGGGTGGGGCAGCCGGCCCGGTCGCTGGGGCCGAGCCGAGTCCCGTCCCGCCGGCTTCTCCCCGCTTGGGTCGGGCGGGTGCGGCCCCGGCGGCCGGCGCGGGTCCCGGTGTCGGTGGGGAGGGGGGAGGCGGTGCCGCCGGCGCTGCCCGGGGCGTGGGGACGGTTCGGTTCGCGAGCGGGGCCGGAGCCGCAGCGGGGGTCGGGGTTGTGGTCGAGCTGTGCTGGGGTGTCCCGGTCGGGGCTCCCGGGTGGGCTGGGGTGGGCAATGGGGGTTAAATAAAGAGAGAACCGAAGATGCCGCTGACCACGTTACTGCTTCGTTGTGCTGCTGGAATCGAAGGGAGGAGGAGACCTGCGGCGCTGTGCGGTGTGACCCGGTGCAATAAAGCTTTCCCCGGGGGTGGGCGGGGGGCTGTTGCCTCAGGTGCTCCGGGGCTGGTTCCTCCCTGGGGGAGATGCCCCCCAGTTCCCAAGCTCTCCTGGGGCCCTGGGCTGGGGGTGGCGCCCACCCCCTTTCCCTTCACACAACTGTCTGGAGCAGCAGCAGCCCTGGGGGTGTCTCCAGCCCCCCAAGGTGAGGACTGATTGCTGCGTTTGAGGCTGCAAAGCCCAGCTCAGTCCTGGCAGCTTGATTCCCCCAGAGATTAAGTGCTGCGTTTTGGGCCCTTGGCCCCAGAGCAGAGTGCTGTGGGCCTGGGCCTGGGCCTGAAACCAGCTGGGTGGCAGCTGGGGAATGGGTCTCAGCACCAGCCTTTGGGGAGGGGGAACAAGAGGCCCAGCTTCTGTTCCCCCTCCCCAAATGCTGCTGCTGCTGGGGGGGAGGGCATGAGGGTGGGTGGGCAGAGGTTGGGGAGGGAGGGGTGTCAGGGCTGCAGGACCCTCACCGGAGGTGGGGGTCCCAGCGTGTTTGCCCCCAAAGTGTAGGACGCTGGCATGCACCAGGCTGAACTCAATGTCTGAGATAGTCTCTGTGTGAAACGGGGGCACCACCACTTTATTCAGAGGAGGGGCTGTGTGAGTGATGACAGTGCTTGATGTACAACCCTGGCTGCAGAGCAGCTCTGTGTCAGAACTGAGAGCCCATGGGGCTGGGTTGGAGCAGGAACACATCTTCCTTGGAGCGTGCAGGACCTGGGGTGTCCCTCAGCTGCAGCCAGTCAGAAGTCCCCAGGGCTGGAAGAAGCAGGAGTGTCTCTTTCCTGGAGTGTGCTGGAGCTGCGGGAAGGAGTCCATGAGCACACACAAAATGCAGGCTGGAACCTGCAGAACAAACACTGGGCTCAGCAGCCTCGGTGCTTCCAAAAAAGCATTGGCTACATAGGGAAGAGGGGGAGTGGGAAAGCTCGTCCACTAGCTGGAGTGTCACTTACCTGGAGCCTGCAGAGTCTGGGGCTGAGCCCTGGATAGGCAGGAGGGGCACAATAGCCCAAGTCGACACCACAGGCTGGAGGTGGAGCAGCTGCAGGAGCCTCTCCTGGCCGTAGCGTGCAGCCCGGGGAGCCAAAAGGGGGGGTTGCCACAGAACTGGGGCATCCATCAGCCAGAGTATCCCTCAAGGCTGAACGAGCTGGAGCTGCACCGAGGCAGAGGGTCTGTTAGATGAGGGGGGAGCACCCACGAGGGTCCCTCAGCCAGTGCAAATCTTACCTGGAGCACGCAGGGTCAGGAGCTGAGCTCACACCCGGCTGGAGCTTCCATCAGCGGGAGATGAAGGCGCACAGGTTCCTGCCGGCCGGAGCGGGACAGAGCAGCAGCAGCAACATCCCTTCCCTGCAGCACCGAGCACCTGGATCCCAGACGCCTCCGTGCCGGAGCGGGAGCTGCGCTGCAGCGTCTGCGAGCTGGAGCCGGCCCGAGGTGTCCCCGGGCTGCAGGGCCAGTACCCTGGGCAGGACCGGCCCCTGCGAGGCCGCGGGGCTCCCCGGCAGGGCCCGGCCCGCGCCCGGCAGCCGCCCCGCGAAGGGGGTGCCCGGCCCGGCCCGGGGAGCCCCGGCGGAGCCCGCGGCCCTCCCCCGCTCGGCACCTTCCCCCGCCGCGTCCCTCACCTGGGCTCAGAGCGGCCGCTCCCGGGTCCTCGCCGCTCCGCAGGGCCCCGGCTCCGCGCCCGGGAGGGAGTCAGGGCTGCCGGGGCCCGGCGGCGCCGCTCGCCCGGGCCCTTCCCGGAGCCCCGCGGAGCTGCCGCCCCCGGCCCAGCCGCCGCTTGTGACCGGGCGGGACCGCTCGGGGCCCCGCAGGGCCGGGCTCCTCCAGGCCGGGGCCCGGAGCTGCGGCGCGGTCACTCCCAGCCGCTCCATGGAGGAAGCAGCGGCGACAACTGAGCTCGGCTCCGCGGAGAGCCCGGCCCGGCCCCGCTCCCTTCCGGCTCCCGGCCGCTTCCGCCCGGCCCGGCCCCGCCCCGCAGCTGCCCGGGACCCCCTGCCCCGGGACACCTCCCCGCGGGAGGGCGGGGCTGCGGGACCCCGAGAGCAGCGGCAGCACGGGGGCTCCGCCGCCCCGGGGCCGCTCGGGCCGGGCCGGTGCCAGCTCCGGGACAGCGCGGGGCCGGGATGTCCCCGCTCGGGCCGGGCTCGGGCAGAGCCCAACTGAAAGGGCAGCTGGGGTTGGGCGGAGCGGAGCCGGCGGGGGCCGGGACCGGATTGAAAAGGAACGACGTGATTGGTCCCGAGCGGGAGATCGGCGCGGCATCGATTGGCGGTCTGGTGCCGGTGGGCGTGGCCAGACGCTTTAAAAGGGGCGGCAGGGAGCAGGGTCCCTCAGCGAGGAGCGGCGAGACTTGGGAGGGGTGTTGAGTGCTGGGTGCTGCTGCCCCGCGGGCTCGGGAGCGCTGGTGATCCCGGCCGGAGAGCGCCGGGAGCGGAGCGGGAGCAGCGCCGGCCGCCGGGGGATTCGCGTCTTGGGGTGGGGACTCGGCCCGGGCGGGCTGTGTACCGCGGGGGGATGCGGGTCGCGGGGTCGTGTCCGGTCCTGGGAGCCGCTTCCCGCTCATGTCGCTGAGCCGCATCCACGGGCTGGGGGGGCACCGGCCGCTCCGGGCGCGGGACGTGAGGGGCTGAAGCCCCAGTGCGGGTCGGGGGTGGCTGGGCTTGGCCGCGAGCGGGATCTTGGAGCTTTAAATACCAACTGGTGACGCCAATGAAGTTGTGAGTGTGAAACCCGCCGTGTGCAGCGGTGGCCTAAAGACACCGAGAGCAGAGACTGGAAATAAAGTCTGTCCCGGGGCTGGCTCCGCCCCGCGGGAGGTGCCCCCAGTTCCCGGGCACTGGGGTTGGTGCTCCCTCCTTCCCCCAAGAGCGGTAGCAGTAGCCCCCCGGGGTGCCTCCAGCCCCTCAAAGACTTAAGTGCCGCGTGTCCGCCTGAAGCGGGGCCGGGGCGGCTGGCTGAAGGTCAGCACCAGCCTTTGGGGAGGGGGAACTGGAGGCCTCGCAGCTGTTCCCCCTCCCCAACTGCTGCTGCTGGTGGGGGCTGGGGGGGTACCAGGGCTGTGGGACCCTCACCCCAGGACATGGGCCTGCATCGACAGCTGGGGCTGGGGACCAACACTTCGGGGAACCGGGACAGCCGGGCAGGGGGGCTGTGAGTGATGACAGTGAGTGATTTCCCACCTTGTCAACAGCCCTCCGTGCTGCCGGGATAAGGTGGAGGCAGAGGGAAGACGTAGAGCTGGAGCTGAGAGAGACACTGCAGGGCTGGAGCTGAAACCACACCGAGCTGGAATAAAGTCAGTAGGGCTGGAATAAACAGGGGGAGCAGGGTGGGGCTGGAAGAAAGGTGGGGAGCAGTAGTGTGGGGCTGGAAATAAAAACCACAGAGCTGGAATAAAGGTTGTTGGGGTGCAAAAGGAGCTGAAATCACGGCTGTGGGGCTGGAGCTGAGAAAAACGTGAGAAAACCTGGAACTGGAGCTGAAATAAAACCTTCAGCTGGAATAAAGCCTGTGGGGCCAGGGCTGAATGAATGAATGCTGTGGGGCTTGGAAAGGAGCTGGAATCACTCAGGGATAAAATCCAGACATAGGGCTGGAGCTGAGACCTCAGAGACGTGGAGCTGAAATCATGGCTGGGGGTCTGGAGCTGGGACATGACAGAGCTGAACATGGGCTGGAATAAAAACAAGCTGGAATAAGGACTGTGGGGCCGAGGATGCAGTAAGTGCTGTGGGGTTCAGAAAGGAGCTGAAATTATTCAGGGATGAAATCCTGACTGTGGGGCTGGAGCTGAATATTGGCCATGGCTGGAGCTGAAACACCGAACCCGGAGCTGGAATAAAGCCTGTGGGGCTGAAATGATTGGTGTGGGGCTCAGAAAGCAGCTGAAGTCACAAACTGGAGCTAGAGGCAAAATAAATCCACTTTGAAAAATGCTAAATGTCTGGATATAGCTTCAAAACCAAAGGGGCAATAACTGACAGATGTTCCTGGCCTGAAACCTCCCCATGTAGCCCACAAGCATGCCCACCTGACCCTGGGGCTCAGGGCTTCCTTTCCTGATGTTGAGCAAGCAGCTGAAGGTGATCTGGGCTAACTCAGATCTCCTGGAGCTGGGCCACACTGTGCCCAGCATGTCCAGTTCAAGGCAGATCCTGAGCCAGTTTTTGTGCTGATGTGGCCCCTGCTGGGGCCAGAGGCTGCTCCCGAATTCACAGAGCGGCTCCTACCTGGAGTGTCTCACCAGCCGATGGTCCAAACACACTCTGCTAAGCTCAGGCTCTGATGTCCACCCAGCTCATGACCTGAGCCTCAAAATAATGGCCTGGAGCTGCGGTGAACCCCCTAAAGCTGGTCATGGAGGAAGAGGAGGTGGCTGGCAGGGTGAGGGGGGGATATTCTTGCAGGAGGAGGAAGGTTACTGCTGCTTCAGCCACACCTGAGGTGCTGGTTAAAGCCAAAAGAAGCCACTGTCGGGTAGAGGTGAGGCTGGCAGTCTCTGCAGCCTTGAAGAGGGGCTGTGGGCTGTGAAGGGGTACCAGAGGGCAGGAGAAGACCCAGCAGGGCTTCAGGGACAGAACCAGGCACCCTGTACCCTCTGCCTTCTTGTTTCCCTCCCCATTTTCCAGGCGCAGCCCCTGCTGTGTGAGAGCTGGAGCAGCTGGGGGAGGCTTTGGGTTAGTGCTGGGGGGAGACAGGGGTGCTCTGCGCCCGCTCGCTACTGCTGCGTCCTGCCTGTGTGAAAAGGTGACGGGGACAATTTATCCAGCACACTCTGCCTGTCCCTAAGCATTTGAGGGGTTTAAAGCCCACAAACCACACAGGGAGCTGGGCTCTGATCCTTCCCTCTGCCCAAAAGTGGGTTCCCTCTTCCTTCCCCCCTCTTCCCTTGCTGGCTGCTGCTTGGATCACTGTTTTTAACTGACAAATAGAAGTATTTCCTGTAGCAATCTCCATGAATGCCTTTTTGTGCTAGGGAGGAAACCTCCACTGTGCTCAACCTCTTCCCCTAGACAGGCTGGAACAGGCCTCCCCCTCCACCTCACCACCCCAAAATACAATACAAGCTGTGCCTCCCATCCCAGGCCCGAGCTCGAGGGGAGGATGCTGAGCTAGGAACAGGTTCCCCCAGGAGGAGGCAGATCAGTTCAGTTACTAGAAGTTAAAAACAGGCTGGAGTTTGTTTTCATGTCACTCTCCTCTTTACTTGTGTCCCCCTTCCGCAAAGGCGGCGCGAGAGGCGGGCAAAGGGAAGGGGCAATGATTATCATCTGTCGTTTAACCCCCCTGCCCCATCACAGCTTGGCTCTGGGCAAGACAAAGGCCAAGGTGCAGGAGCTGGTCCCCAAAGCCTCCAGGGACAGAGCAGAGCCTGTCCCACAGCCCCAAGCCCCTCCTCGGCTAGCCGGGCACGCACTTGAGCCCTCCTTCCCGGAGCTGGGAGGGGGTAATGGTCCTGTTCTCCTCAGAACAGCGCTGTTCTTGAGCACAGCTCTCAGGTGGCCAGAGGGGGAGCGAGGGAGAGAGTCTGCCCTTCCCTGGAAGCACGTCCTCACGCAGCTTTTGGGATGGGGGAAGCCTCAGGCCTTGATGTGAACTCGTGGTGCTGGTGCAGGTCACTGTGGCACCAGTGTCAGCGCCTCAAGACCAAGAGGACAGAGAGCAGGCGGAAGGGCGTGAAGGAAAGCCTCACACCCCGCGGCTCCAGCAGCAGGCAGCCCCTCGCCACCGGCCGCTCCAGAAGGTCGCAGCTGGGGAAGGAAGCGGTGGGTGAGGCTGGAGGGACTCTGTCTCCTTCCCCCCCACATGCACCCAGCCCTCCAGCACGGACTTACAGCATCGCCTCCTTCACAGGGAGGGAGGTCTGGAGCCAGGCGACAACCGTGCTGCCGTGCGCTTCGTACAGCCGGGCCACCACCGCGTCGGCTCTGTCCTCAGCCTTCAGGGAACAGCGCAGGAGGGAGTTTTGGGGAACAGGATGGGCGCATCCTACCCTACACCTCAGGGTACAGCCTGACCCAAGTTACTGTTCCCCCTCCTTGCCCTCACCTAGCAAGGCTGCTCAGCTGAGCCTGCCCACCACCCAACCACAGGGAGAAGAGCAAACCACGCTTAGGGACAACAGCCTCACCCCTCCGCTCTCCCCAGCTCTGCCCCGGGGACTTACCTGCTTCAGAGCCTCCAGCACGACTGCAGGTGAGCTGACAGAAAAGGAGCTCCAAGCCGGGCACTGGGCAGAGCTGGCTGGGACCACGTGGAGCGGGAAGTTCAAGTTGTAGGCGTGTTGGATCACACCAGCATCCTGGAAGGAACCTGCAACACGAGCAGCTCCAGCCAGGTGCTACACGGGCACAGCCGGCCGTGCTCATCCTGAGGCTCACCGGAACATCCTCTGCCCCACGGTGTCACCGCAGGAGCCAGCTCTGTCTGTCACTCACCCTGGTGAGGCATCAGGGCGTAGGTGAACCGATGGTGCGCGATGTCTGCCGTGGCGTCAGGGGACTTGGGTGCTCTCAGACTACGGCAACAAGAGGTAGGTGAGACCAGTGTCTTGGCAGCACCCTGTCAGCCGGTCCAGAGGCAGAGCCAAAGGAGCACGGGGACAAGACAGCTGCCTCCATCCACCCTGCTACCCCCAGACCTGCCCTGAGGTAGAACCAACACGCTGCTGGCTTCTGGCAATGGTGAACAGACCCTGGACAAGGTGTCTCAGAAGCTAAAACTGATGTTTGAAGGGGGTTTTTCTGCGAAACTTGGGGATGTTGGAGTCAAATTGAAACATGTAGAGTTTCTCCCAGCTTTGTATGCATCTGTAACACTGTCATTCCTTCCTTCCCCTCCTGGGGGATGTTTTGGCCAGTGGACCTGCTCTCTCCCGAATTATCTCTGAACGTTACTCACAGGAATTACCCGATCTTCCTCAACTGCAATTCAGCCAGCCACAAGTTCTCAGGTGACAGCCAGCCACTTTGACTAATACCAGGCTATTTCCTTACTAAGCAGGATCATTTAGGGCCAGGCCTTGCCTTGTCCAAGAGACACCTCAGGCAGCAAAGCGATGGCCGCAGCCCCACCAGCCCCCCCAGCCCTACTCACAGCGAGAGGCTGAGGACGTTCCCGCGGGCCGACGCGCCGTACTTGCAGTCGTTCAGCACTGCCACCCCGAAGCCGTGCTCGGAGAGGTCCAGCCACTTGTGAGCCCACACCTGCCAGAGGTACCAAGGGATGGGTCCACTGCACAGAGCCCCGTGCCACAGGAGGAACAGACCCCATCTCCCCTCACCTCGAATCGGGCCCAGTCCCACGACGTATTCCAGTGCGTCGGCCGCTGCAGGTGCCCAAACTGGATCTCGTAGGTGGCGTTCGTGCTTCGGACCTGCACAGGGAACTCCACCTTCAGGAACTTGTGAGCTTCCCTCCACTCCACCTAAAAGCAGAGCCAAAGGGGGTTATCACATGAGGCTGAGCAGGACAGCCCGCACTTGTCCTTCCCCAGGGCACAGCAGCTCATTCCCAGGCCAGACCAGCACCAGAGTCCAAACACAGACCCACTGGTGGGTCTTTCTTCCAGCTTGGGACCCCCACCCTCAGGTTGCCTTCCCCTAAGGTGGCAGGGGGGAGCTCCAGGGAGGGGGGGACGTAATTCAGCAACGAGGTTTAGCTCCCCAGGGCCCTGACCGTTGCATTGCAGCAGCTGCTGCCCAAACCTGTGTCAGGAAGCGGAGGTAGGGGCACGAGGCATCCAGGATGATCTCCTGGGTTATGGTGCTGCTTGCCCCGACCTGCAGAGAGAAGCTCACACTTCCCCGCAGGCCCCCAGCCAGGGTGATTTCCAGAGGCCTCAGCAGCATCATCACTGGCTTCCTAGAGAAAAGGATAAAGGCATAACCGGTCTCAGCCTGGCACATCCAGGTTCCCAAATCCCAATCCAGCCTCCCACACAGCAGGCAGTGCCTCTTCTGGAACAAACGCTCCATTACACCTAGGACTGACAGAGCAAAGTCAAAAATCCAAGCGCTGCATGCACTCACCTGGTTTCCAGGTGATAATCCATCACATCCCAGGCATCCCAGTACAGGGGAACATCATCAAAGAGGGCAAACTGGTTGGCATAGCAGCCAGCTGGGATGGACTCTCTGGAACAGAGAAGTGGAGCAGAGAAACAACTCCAGCCTAAGAAGACTTGGCAGTGGAGAAGGGTGTAGAATAAGAAGACCCAAGAAGAGGTTTGGGGAACCTGGTTCCATACCTCTCAGAGTCCACCAGCCGAAGCGAGGTCAGGCGGCCCATCACATCCAGGCAGGCTGCAATCACCCTGTTCTCCATGACAACAGAGCCATCCTCCTGGGGTGGGGGGGGAAGGACAGAAACCGCTGTCACAGCCCCACACCCATGGGGTACAAAAACCCGCAATTGCAAATCTACCCCTCCCCAGTCACAAATCTGGTGTGCAGACTTGCAGCACCCTGGGTTCCCTAGATTTCTCCCTGAGCCGCCTCTGTCACAGGGCACAGCGATGTGAGGACAGCAGCACTCACACTTACCTGCTTCCTGACTGTCACAGGCTGAGGGGGCACCAACGGCTCCTGCACTGCAGCGTAGCCCATGCTGGGGACTGTCACCAGAGCTGGAAAGCAAAGAGATTCTCTTCCAACATCTGCTTCAGACCTAACTCTAAGCCACACTGTGCTGCCCCGATGCTCCCACGTCAGCCCTACCACATCCATACATACCCTTCTCTTCTTGTTCTTCATGGACAATATGAAGTGGGATGAGCCCCAAGGAGCAGTTTCACAGGTCAGTAAACCCTCCCCAGGACAAGGAGAGGTGGAATATTTCTTTGCTAGCTGTCTCTGCCCCTCTAAGAAATCCTGGTACATGAGTTACCCCCAAGTCAGACATACCTAAAGTCTCCGCTCTGGCTGGCTCAGTCCTGGAGATCACCTCGGTCCGTTCCCAGGGCAAAGTGTTCAACACGAGGGTGCTCTTGGTGCTCACGGCCTCAGGCTGCAGCAGGTCCCCACACAAGGACTGCACAGCTTCCTCCTGCAGCTCAGCGCCGGCCCTGCGGATCTCTGAGCAAAGAAAGGCCCGAGCTGGACACATTTCTCACATCCAAGACAGTTTCTGGTACTCTATCTACTTCCAAAGCTACAATTACTGATTACCATTCGTGCAAATGACTATTATCTATTAATAAGTAAGTAAAGTTTATAATTATTCTTCACTTTGTTATTTCAATGGGCTACACTGGCTCAAGTGGAAAACTGCAGAGTTACAATAAAGCTACCGTGGGCAGGCAGGGGCAAACTCCACCTCCCATCTTTGCCAGGGCCTCTCCTGGCATGATAGCAGCATGTCAGTAACTCATGCTGGTTTTTAATCCCTCACCCCCCCTGCTCATTCCCTCTGAAGTTTAACACTGATACAGACACATGCTTGGGTGTGGATTCAGGATTGAGACCTCTGCAGACCCACCAGGCAGGACCTGGAGTGCTCCAATAGAGAAACACCCTCCTAACCAACGCCCCACTCACCTGCATAGTACTGCAGGGCATCTGCAACCACGAGCTGGATACAGCTGCCTGGCAGAACATCATGGAATTGGTTGAGCAGCAATAACCTAAAAAAGAAAGAGAACAGGAACCAGGTGGGGAAGCAGGGCAGAGGACTGGGGTTTGTTCTGGCTTGGTTTTGTTTGATGGACAAACTAAGGAATTGTTCTTTATTCCCCCCTTTGTTAGCAAACACTGGAGAGAAGAGGACTTTTTTGATAGCACCCTTTGAGTCCCATCACACTGGGACCTGCCAAGTGTCACCACAGCAAACCACAACTGTGGGGAGCAACAGCCAGTATTCATATCCCTTGGGGCTACCAGATATCACTGCACAAATTCAGGCAAGTCCAAACTGGTGAGGAATAACCTCAGGTTGGGAACAAAGCTTCCAGCCAGCAGAGCAGAGAGGCTCTGGAGCTGTCTTCCTATGGGAGAACCGAGCAAAGAAGCACTGAAATGCTTTCCAGGCCGAACGCCCATCAGTTTACAGAAGGGGTCACGTACCCACAAAGGTACCCACGCCCTAACTACACACCCACTGTGAGCCAAGAGGCAGTTCAGATGAAAATGGGCTCTGTCCATCACCCTTCTGGCTGCAGCTGGAGGAGATACCTATCTCCAGCCAGGGAGATAGGCAACCATCTCCCACCATCAGCCCACTAAGCTGCCCAGTAACTGCAGGTCCCACTGGTCCAGGCTAATTTTGGTACACTAACAGCAAAGATTCCTACCCAGACTCAGGCAGGGAGGAGGAGCTGTAGAGGATGGGGAGCAGTACCCCAAGAGCAGCCAGCTCTCAGGCCAAGTTCCCAGCCCTCACCTCCAGAGCCGCTGCAGCTGGCGGGCAGGGTACTGGAAGGCGCTGTCCCGTGTCATAGCCAAGGTGCTGAGCACTTCGACATCGTGGAGGATCCGTTCGCACTCCCGGTTCTCCTTCTTTATCTGGTGTCAAAGGAAGGGGAGAAGGAAGACTCTTAGGATACTGAGAGCTAGGAGTGGCTCTCTCACACCAGCTCCAGTGTATGAAGGCTGGTTACTGACGAGTTTGCCGTTATCAGCAAGTCCTTTTTTTGCCACAGATCAAACAGAAAATCCCAGCACCAGACACAGCTTCCCTTCTCCCTGTTCCCACCTTCCTGCCCCTCTCTTCTGACTCTTCAGCCAACTATCTCCTAAACTCTCTCTGCAGTTATCTCTTAAAGTGAAGGACGTGGCAGCTGTTGACTAAGATGGGGGTCCCTGTTGTGTCCAGGCTCCCTTCTCAGCCCTTGAAGAAAGCCTGGTGACAGATCTGCCTTTTGGAGTCCTGGCTCCCACTGCTGAGACCTGAAGGGCACTACCCAAGCCTGGGAGCTGCCTGAACAGCAGCAGAGAGAACTGGGAATGGCCACTTCCCTGAGGAGGGAATAAGGGAAGCCGCTGCCCCGTGCTGTGCACGCTCACCTGAGCCTGGGTGGTGTAGGTGCCGTTGTGCAGCTCGAGGAAGAGCTCTCCCACCCAGGTACACAGCTGCGATGACTCCTGCTCCAGGACAGAAAAGAGTCGATCGGGAGTGGAGATCTGAACCCTGCAGCAGAGGCACAAACAGGGATGAGCCATGGGAGAAGCCTCTGACACGGCCCATGGTGTGTCCCAAACAGAAATGTGACAACTCCAAAACTGAGACCTCAGGGACCCCAATACAGCCACACACAATGACCCCTTCAACCTCCTCCTACCCCTCTCCCACTCCACGCTGCTCTTGCTGCCTGTCACGGAGATCTGGGTATTCCCCAGGCAGGGACTGACTGCCACGCTGGCCACTCACTCCAAGGCTCTACTGAGGACTCCCTCCTTTCTTTTGGCACTGCTGAAGGCCAGGCCCAGCTCTAAAGAAGTATTCCTGCAAGGAAAGAGGAAGGGATCTCCCACCTTGGCAGCCCATCTGTGTCGCTCATTCTCTTCATCCTGTCCAGCATCTTCTGCGTAGGGCCCCCTCCTCCATCTCCAAAGCCAAAGAGGAAAGCGCTGTTGTTCACACGGCCTTTGTCCTTGTTGTTCTTCACTGTCTTCAGCATCTAGAGGGATTTTTGGATAGTTGTGATCCCCCAGCGCCCAGCCCCAGCCCCACACAAGAAAACCAGCTCAGCTTTTAATGTGAAAAAGTCCAATCCTGCCCCTCTTCCCCACCCCAAACTACCAGAAATCAGGCACGGACACATTTCAGAGACAGGCAATTGACTGCCAAGCACCCAAACAGCCTGTTTGGCCACGCTGTCACCTATCCCAGTCCCTTCCAGGGACCTCAGATCTGTCCCTGAGGGGGTGGTGTTGCATTTCATGTGCAGGTCTGGCAACCTTACTCACCTCCTCCACTCTCCCTTGCATCCCATAGGAGTCACCAGGGGGGAAATGGGTCAGGACTCGGGATCCATCAATGCCTTCCCAGAAAAAAGTGTGATGCTGGAGGGAAGCCAAAGGAAAACACAATGTCTCCTACAGCCCCCACCAGACCACAGGCAGCCAAAATGCTAAAGCACAGCCCCATTATCCCCAGGAATTCCCGAAAGCAAATCTCTGGTCATGCTGGAAGCAGAAAGATAAATTCATCCTTAGCTCAGCGTTTCAGGGCTCCCAAACTCATCCCCCACACATGGAGGGCACACTCCATCCACATCAGCACCGAACTCATAAGATAAAAGACCAAATTTCCTCACAAGTCCCATCAAACACACAGAGTCCAGCACCTCTGCCACCAGGGAAGCGCACAGGCAGCTCTGAGCCCTCTGCAGATTCAGTGATAGACCCCTGCAAGGAGTCACTTGCCCAAGGATGGGGAATGCCACAGCAGCTGGGGACAGCAGAGGAGCGGTTGGCTTTGCTGTCTGTTACACCCTCACATAAGTCACAGCTTCCCATCTGGAAGCAGAAGGAATCTGCAGGCTGTGAAGCCCAGCTGGGTTCTCAAACCACATTGTTCCTTTTCCATAAAGCCTGACAGGACACTGCTACCACCATAAACTGGTGGCTTCTGGATGAAAAGTCCCTGTCAGCAGAGCTGAAGGACTGGCTTGACCCGCAGAATGAACAGGTCCCGCCTCACAGATGTACCCCAGCAACCCCAAATCCATCTCACTGGGAAGAGGGAAAGCACAGCTCACCGGGAAGGTGTTCACCAGGTTCCAGCTGAGTTTCTGTGTGAGGAACCGCTTGATCCCACAGCCAAGCATCAGCTGGGGCAGCTGGGCTGAGTATCCAAATGTGTCTGGCAGCCAGAACTGGGAGCAGGGGAGAGACACATGTGAGCTGCCCTGACCCTAAATAACACCCTGAGATCGTGGAGGGTTTCACAGTTGGCAGGCTCTGGTGGAAAGGAGCATGTACCTCTGAGCACATCTGGCCAAACTGCTCCTGGAAGAACCGCTGTCCCTGGAGGAACTGCCGCACCATGGACTCCCCGCTGGGCAGGTTCCCATCCTGTGGGAAAAGCACAGGGAGTTCATGAGGAAAACCAGGCACCAGGGAAAGATGGGGGAAGTCTTATGGGCATCCCATTCCCACCTGCTGTCACCCTGAGGATCTGAACAGAGCTCAATAGAGGGCAAAAAGGAGGAAGAGAGCTCAGCCAGTCCAGGCCAAAGCTCCTTTTTCAGGGAATGAGGTGATTTGGGGGAGGGATGGTATTTTTCCTACGCTAGACATTGCAGACAGCAGCTGTTTGCTGAGCCTGGAGACCAGTGCCAACCAGAGAGGCTCCATGCTCCCCCTCCAGCACCAGGACCAGTCCCAGAGGGATGGCAGAGGGAAGGGACGGCAAGCCAGGCTCACCACGCTGCTCACCATTTCCACCCAGGTGCCTCCAACAGGGACGAACTGCCCCTTGGCCACGAAGTGCTGAATCTGCGCGTAGAGCCCGGGGTACCAGCTGCGCACCCACTCGAACTGCTGCGCCTGGCAGGGCACAGAGGTCAGGCTCAGCTTCCCACCGCAGCGCTCCACACCAACATCCCCCACCCCCTCTCCCCCCCCCAATCTCAAGGCGCCACGAGCAGCGGGAGAGCTGAGCTCACTCACCTGGGAGCAGGTGAAGGTGAGCTGGGGATTGCTCTCCATCAGACGGATCACTGAGACCCAGCTCCGAGCGCACTTACGGATCGTCTCCTCGTAGGGCCACAGCCAGGCTGCAGGGACAGGCACGGCCCCACCAGGGTTATTACTCAGCACAAGCTCCTTTAGGAATAGGGCTGGGCTGCCCTTTGCACATCAGCCAGGGAGAACACTAGAGCAAAATGCTAAATGCTGTCTTTTGACTAAGCAGCAGCGACGCAGCCTGAGGCCTCCAACTCCCACCCCTCCTGCTGCCTTTCTGTTCAGACTGAAACCCCTCCAGAGACTGAAAATCGAGGGGCAATGGTCCACCAGAAAACAGCAGCCTGGAATTCATCCCCCATCACCAGCCCTGTCACTGCTTCAGAAGGCACAGCTAGCCAGACACCTTGCTTCGGTGACAGAGCAGCTGCGTGGCAGCACCAAGGTCCCTCTCCCTTCCCTCAGGGCGCAGCACCCAGCGCCTGGAGCTCAAGGGCAGCCAGCCCTCCCCATGGGCTGCACGCCCTGGCCTCCAGGTCAGCAGAGAGGGGACACTGCACTGCTCTCACCCACCAGAGTCAATGTGGCAGTGACCCATGGCGTGGATGGTGTGCTGGCTCTCGCCGTTCCTCTGGCTGAAGATGGCTGCAGCCAGGTCACGGGCAGCAGGGAAGGTGGAGGGGTCTGTAACGTCACACACGTTGACCATCTGGTTGGCAGTGTACAGAGCCTGGAAACCCCTCTGGTCTTCCTCCCCGAGGAGCTGAGGTTGGGAGCAATAACAGATTGACTCTTGAGCTCTGCACATCCTCTGGCTCCGAGCAGCTCCCTGTATGAGCTCGGATGCCACCTGCCCCAGGGAGAGCCTGCTACCTCCTCCCAACATCTGAATCTACTGGAGGTGCCAGGGAAACACCGTGTCCCTGCTTCCCAGACACAATCTGATCTCTTTGCTCATGGGTCTTCCACAGCCAGGTTACACATCCATCCATCCATCCATCCATCCATCCATCCATCCATCCATCCATCCATCCATCCATCCATCCATCCCAGGGGATGCTGGTCTAACAGATCCAGCAGCAGGGCAGAAGGCAGATGAAAAAACTACCTGTAGCTTCTCTCTCATTCAGTTTTACCCTACACTGGACAACATCAGTTGTGCTAAAGCAGCAGGAGCAAACACCTGCTCCTCCAAGACCTCCTCGTAGGAGGCAGGCCATGGAACAGTGGGACAAGAAGATAAAATGAAGTTGTAGGAGGAGATGGAAACAGTGTGAGGAAAGAAGAGGAGGAGCTCACAGACCTTGGCCATGTCCAGCAGTATTTCCAGATCCACCAGCAGTTCATAGACATTCCTGTTGAAGACGACCAGCTCCGCCTTGCTCAGGGTGAACCTCCTGTCAGGGTCTGGAGGGGCTATTACACTGCCTTTGCCAGCCCCAAAGAGACCGTTGCAGGCCAGTTCCACATACAGCGTCAGGCTGGAAGCAAAAGCAAACCTCTGGAGAGCAGACCCTAAGCAATCGGCCAGGAAAGTCCACTTCCCTCCCTGTGGCACAACCAGCCCAACCTGAACAATGGACAGAGCCCCTGAATGCCTTCTCAGATCCCCTGGATGCAGACAAGGATGTCTCAGCCCTGCCTCCTGGCTTCAAACACTGCAGGATACCCCAGGAGTGGTGGCGGTGGCTGCAGCCAGGCTACCTACCCACCTGTGGGGTTCCGACTCTTTGAGGCTGCTTGTCAGGATGTAGCTGGTCTTCTCACCTTCTTTAGTCAAACCCTGCAGGGAAAGGCAGCACACTTCACACATGTCTTTGGAGAACCACGGGTAAACAGGACAAGAGGCATCCAGCTGGACGGAGGGGCCTGGTCCCACATGCCACAGGACAATGCAGTAACACAGAACCCACAGGCACCACCATAGAGCAGGGCAGGGCTGCAAAAAGGTCACCTGAGCCTTCCCACCACCCCAAAGCAGGACTGAAGTTGACATGTGTGACAAGAATCTGTCCCGCTGCTCCTGACCGCAGTGGAGACTGCCATCTCAGGCCCAATGCCTGTCCATCCTTCTTCCAATCCAGTTCTCCCAAAGCTTAAGCAAAGAATTCCCAGCTCTTACTGGCTTGCAGAGCAGAATTTTAACTCCTATCAGGGGGTAACCTCTAGAAAAGACTCACACATGCCACCAGCAGACCTGCCTTTCTGGGCAATAGCCCACATGACCCTCTGCGCTCTGGCAGCCCAGCACGCAAACCACCTCTGTGCCACCCCACACATCAGCCTAGGCATTCCTCTGAAGAGTACATAGCAAATGAGAGAGGGTTTCTTCTCCTCCCCCATCACAGAGGGCTGAGATAACCATTCTGCACAGTGCTGATCCACACCTCCTTACCTGGACAGGCTGGGAGTCTCGCCACACCATGCCCTCCCCATCGCTCTCCCAGACAAGATGCACTTCCCGCCCTGCCCATGCAGGGGGGATGCTCAGTTCCACTTTAAACCAGCACGTCTCCCACCTGGAAGAGAGCAGGCAGCTACCTCAGCCCACAGAGGAGACCTTCCCCCACGGAAATCCACAACTCCTCAACCTCCCTAAGGGCTTCTGGGCAGACACCTTCTACCTAAAGTATGCAGGGAAGAGGATTATCATCCGATTTCTCTGCCATCAAGAGCCTGGGAGGACTCATACAAGCAGGTAACACTGAAGACAAGAGCTCTGGCCCCACTGCAGTCACAGCACCACAGAAACCTGGTACTTACGTGGGCCCAAAGGAGTCTCCCACTTTAGCAGGTCTGAATTCCTGCCTGATGGCCTCATCGTACCGGATGCGCTGCGGGGTCTGGAAGCAGGAGAGCGACGCTAGTGGACAGCTATCCCCAAAGAGCCTGCGGTTGGAGACGGGTGGGGTATGATTACGGCGGCCAGTCCTGCGTGGAGCGGCGTGGGGCAGGGGACAGAGAGCACCCTCCCTTCCCAGCACGGCTGGGAAATCTGCTTGACACCCTCAGAGTATCAACTCCCGAGCGCCCTGGGGAAGGGGCCTGTTGCGGACGGGCCTCCAGCAGCAGCGGAGGGTTGGGTAGGAGAGGGGGGTGCAGAGGTCACCGTGCCAGCGGCACCCTGAGGCAGCGCTCCAGGCTGGCAGGGACGCGCCTATGTGTGTGTCTGCTCTGTTCACCGAGGCTCCCCAAGCCCCAGCCGGGGCCGCTCCCTGAGGCAGCCGAGGAAACACACTCTGCAGCAGGCCCGGGGCTCGGCGCTTTCAGCACCGCGAGCTACCAACACCCCACTGACAAGCCCCGGGGAGGCGGGGGTGAAGGGGAAGAGGCCAGCCCCGCCGCACACCTGCCCCTCAGGTTGCAGTCGGTGAAGTAGATCTCGGAGAGAAACTTCTCCACCCGCTCCAGCGCCGTCCGCCGGTGCTTCAGCGCCGCCATCTTGGCCGGCACCCAGCACTGGGGCGGGAACGTAGGAGGGGGGGAGATGAGGTGCAGTGCGCATGCGCCGCGCCTCATCTCCCTCCTCCCCCCCACCCCTCCACCTTATCCCGGGCGCTGCGCATGTGCGCACGGTGCGGCGGCAGCGGTGGCTTCAGCGGGTCCGCGGGTTCGATCCCCAGCGGCTCCGGTTCTGGGCTGCCGCACCGGGGCTGGGAGTGGTTTGGGACAGAAAGCGCTGTTCCCTGGGAAAAGGGGGAGGGCCCGCCTGGCTGCACGGAGGTGTCCCCCCCGCTGAGCCTTCCCCCGGGGGTGTTCCTCGCTCAGGAGCCCTCGGGAGGAAAGCGACCGCTTAATTATTTCCTCGTCTTGTCGGTAATTGGGAACCGGGGGGTAGAAGGCGGGTCTGGGAGCTGGGTCCCTGGGGCTGAGGGGTGCTGCACGCTCCTGTCAGCCTCCCTTACCCCCCTTTCCTCTTCCTGTGTGAGAGGGAGGGAAGGAGAACCTGTAACTCAACGGTTAGCCCCGGAGTTTTAATGGAGATACTGCCCTACAGCCAAGTTGGCAGCATCTGTGTAGAAAACACAGGGGTGGTGGGGCTGAGGGTCGCATTACAGAGTACAAAAAGCAAGCTGAAATGAAAAGGAAGACATAAAAATGAAGAAACACCCCAAATCTCTGCTGCTGTACAGGCTGGGAGCAGAGATGGGATAACAGAGGGCAGAGATCTCCCCACAGTGTTACCCGCACCAGCCCCCCTTGTGCTCAGTGACATGCAGGCACAGCCCCCTCGGGACAAGACACCCACCAAGCAGCAGCAGCTGATACTTCCAAGCTGGTCCAAAGTCAAGATCACCCAGGATTTTTGCTTCCAGATCGCCTTGAGCATACAACAGGAAAACAAAGAGAGCAGGGGAGCGTAGGGGAAACCATTGGAGTGGAAGAGGACACACAAGAGCCCCTTCCTGCCTTGGAAGAGAAAGGAGATGGGTAATTTATTGCTGGCAAACTGTGAATATTTCCCACTGGGCTTTTCCCTCACTCCAGAGGAGGCCCCCGTTCCAAGACCTGCCTTCTTGCACACTGGCTGCCAAGGAGCAGCAGCGGGGTCCCGCACTTCCACCTCAGCTGCAGAAGGACTAGTAAGACACAGATCCCCTTCCCCAGCTCTCTGGCCTGTGGAAGGGAGAGCAGCTTCTGTCTTGGAACAAGAAAATAAATCCTCAGGAAGGGTTTAGGCAGGGTGAAGCCCTGCGTGCAGCTCCCCAGATGAGGGACGACGGAAGCCGTGTCGGGTGCCCAGGACTAGCTGGTGGGGTGTGAGCAGGGAAAGCTGCCTCCTGTGAGGAGAGACAGTGCAGTTGCGTCCGTTGTGGCACCTTTCCCCATGTTTTAAATATCTGCCAGTGCTAAACTTCTATACTTAAAAAAATAGGTATCATCCCATCTGGGGGTTTCACTGGTGAAATGCACCGAGACCCAGCCCAGCCCCTCGCCTTTCTCTTGTACACACGAACACACACGCAGAGCAGCTCTAGCCAATACTACAAAAATGCACACACTGACTCTGCTTTTCACTCTTGGATCACAGAATCATAGAATGGCATGGGTTAGAAGGGGCCTCATATTGCTCCAACCTCCCTGCCATAGGAAGGGCCACCAACCTCCAGGCCTGGAGCTACACAAGATTGCCCAGGGCCCCATCCAACCTGGCCTTGAACACCCACAGGGATAGGACACCCACCCCCTCTCTGGGCAGCCTGTTCCAGCCCCTCACCACTCTGTGTAAAACTTCCCTCTAATACCTGATTTAAATCTTCCTTCCTTTAGCTTTAATCCATTCCCCCTTGTCTTGTCATTGTCTACCCCTTTAAAAAGCTGGTTCCCCTCCTGTGTCTCTGCTCCCTTCAGGGACTGGAAGGCTGCAATGAGGTCCCCCCACAGCCTTCTCTTCTCCAGGCTGAACCAGCCCAGCTCCCCCAGCCTCTCTCCACAGGGGAGCTGCTCCAGCCAATCCCACAAAACACTCAGATGCACAACCAGCCACCCTACACCCCCCCCCCCCAGATCCCACCCTCCCCTTTTCCCCCACCCCAAAACCCGCATGCTGCCTTTCAGACCAAGAACGGTTGGGGTGGAGCGAGCGTCTTCCTCCAGGGTTAAGAACAAAGACCATTATTTTTTATTTACAAAAAAAGGAGAAAAAAGTTTCCACACAAAAGCACTACAATGATAACTCCCTTTGGTAAAAAGTGTAATAAATGCCTCCGTCAGTCTGGCTCTGTCGGTACTAATTCTCAAGAAGCCACCCGGTACTATGGTACACAAGAAGCTAGTACAGTTATGCTAGCACATCAAGCATACTTTCCTTTAATAAAACCAAAAACCAAACCCAAAAACCGAAAAACCAACCAAAAAAAAAAAAATTTGACAATTTGTACATTTATTTACAAAAAAAAAAAAAAGAGAGAAGAAAAAAAAAGAGGGGAACATGTTAAAATTGTGTTGTTCTGGTGTGTGTGTGTGTGTGTGTACGTACAGGTGTGTGAAAAGCTGGTGCATGGCACTAGGAGAGACTAGTAAACAAGCAGGTACAAAAAAAAAAAGGAGGAAAAACCAAATAAAAAGGAGAAAAAAAAAAAAAAAAAGAGAAAAAGAAACAGTTCCACTGGCACTAGAAAGGACAGACCGATCTGCACGGGGTGAGTCCAGCCTGGGAGGGAGGAGAGGGAGGCGAGAGGAACCCAAGGTCTGCTCCGTGGGGTGACATCGGGCTGCCCCACGGCCCCCCCCAGCACAGGAACCGGGCCGCCGGCGCCAGCGTAAAGGGAGGAGAATCCGTTGGCGACAGGCACCTTGGGGATTTGGGACACATCCGAGCGGGCCCGGTGATGGGAGAACCTCCTGGTTCTCTTCCTACATCGTTCAGGGGCTCCGGGGAGTGGGGGGAAAAAAAAACCAAAACCCAAAACCTCAAGGCTGCTGGTGTGTACGAGCTCGTTGCGTTTCTCTGGGATGGCTCAGTTCGGAGAGGGGTCCCTTCCAGCCCTCCGGGGCCGCGCGAGCCGAGCCGCCGCCGACGGAGAGATCCGCGTGTGTCCCGAGCAGGGAATCCCCGCTGGTGACAGGTTGTACCAGCCACGCACTAGTCAAGTGGCCACATAAACACAGTGAGGGTGGGGGGGGGTGGAGAAAAAGGTCTTCCTCCTTCCCTTGATGCGCGCACACACACACACATCTCCCGGGCTCTTCCCTCGCCCCGGGGCGGTGGCGGGGTTTGGTTGGGGGGGGGGGAGGGTTGAGGGAGGGGAGTTTTAGGGTGTCTTGAATATTGTGCCGTATTTGACGCGGTACTTGTTAATGCTCACAAAGTGCAGGGTCTCTGTGTCACAGGTGGTGGTGCAGGGCACCAGACCTTCCAAGCCTTCGCCCATTAGCCACTTGTTTGTCTCGGCTGCCATGTCGCGGGGTACGTGTTCCTTGGTCCATTTGTCCACCCAGGCTTGGAACCGCTGGTGCAGCCGCTTGCTCACTCTTTCGTGGGACTGAGGGAATAGGAAAGAAGTGTTAGGAAAAGGCAGCTTTGCCACCCTCCCCCCCCAAAATCAAAGCATTAAGGCAAAGCTTGGCTGCTGGTTGACACAACTGAGGGGATCTATGTGCACGCTAGCTAACGACAGGAAAAGCTCCCATAAAGGCCCCGGGTCTCCTCTCCCAGTGGCAAAATAAACTCTGGGCTACCAAGAATCATAGAATCATAGAATTGTAGGGGTTGGAAGGGACCTCGAGAGATCATCGGGTCCAACCCCCCTGCCAAAGCAGCTCCCTAGGACATATCACTCAGATAGGCGTCCAGGCGGGTCTTGAATATCTCCAGAGATGGAGACTCCACCACCTCCCTGGGCAGCCTGTCCCAGGGCTCCCTCACCCTCACTGAAGTTCACAGTCTTTGTGCTAACACAGCACGTCTCAAGCTGGGGATACAAAACATACCCACCCCACCCTGGGAGGCACCTGCCCAGCACAGAGTCCCTTCTGCATCACCCAGAAGATGCTGCCTCCTCTCCTCCTCTTCCTCAAGCATCCAGGAGCCAAGGTAATCCAAGCATCCCAGAGCAAGCAAGCTCTGCTCTCTCCAGCCCTCGGGTCAGCCTCTAGCCTTTCCCCAATGGAGGGACAGAGCCCCAGGAGGGAACAAACTCTTAATATGTTGGGGGGACCCAATTGCTAAGGAAAATGAAGAACTAGTCTGAGTTTAAAATGTTCAAAACCTGCTGGCTTCACAAGAGCATCAAGAGAAGAAAAGCCACGCACGTTCTTGAGTAAAAGCTTCTGCTTAAGGAATGTCAAATCGAGGACAGATGGTTGAAAGCCCATGACTACAGTCCTAATTGAAAG
The DNA here is from genome assembly GCF_964237585.1 of Gallinula chloropus. Classification (NCBI taxonomy): domain Eukaryota; kingdom Metazoa; phylum Chordata; class Aves; order Gruiformes; family Rallidae; genus Gallinula; species Gallinula chloropus. The sequence goes on along the minus strand of NC_140094.1, from coordinate 2,639,389 downwards.
CAGCAAATATAATTAAACCTCAGGATTAAAACTTGGGTATTTTATGGTTTGCTTTGTTCTCCTTCTGAAGGCTGAGTGCTTCTCAGTGTTAACCATTAAACCCAAGAGATCTGCAACTCCTTGGGTGTGCTTCAGCAACTGAGGGGCTACGCTGCACATGCAATGATTTGGCTTCTGTTCAGATTCCCCATGGAAAACAGCAGGACACAGTATCCCGTTTCATCAGGTTAGGTTTACACCAGTGGAATGGCATAGAGGGAATTCAATCAAAACCCTCAGTATGGGCATTTCAGAGAGTTACCTCTGAAATCCAACCTTCTCACCTTTGATGTGAATGCTTAAGTGAGTAATTTTTGCCCGAATCTGGCAGGTTTTACTTTCTTTTACGTTCTAAGCAACGACATTCTGTTTCACAGCATGTTTTAAATCTATTATAATGGAGTTACAGGGACGTATTTCAAACCTTGGGTCCAAACAGCCAGACTGGAACTGGGCTTTGCTGCTAAAGCTCCCCAGTTTTCTCTGCTGGACAGAAACATTCCCATGGGATGAGACAACTAACTCAAGTGCCAGAGCATTTAGCAGGCCTAATCTGCTTGCTCCAACCAAATCCTCCTGAATTTGGCCAATCTGGAGCCACTGGCATTTTCACCTTGAATAAACCTTTACAGCTCAAGAACAGGTGGAGAGCTGATAATCCCTTCTCCTCCTGCACCTCCGTTGCCCACTGCTCCTGGTCACATCCCCCTTCCCTAGTCCCAACGGTTACTTTTGGCATGGAGAACCACAAGCAAAGGTAAGTAACTTTAAGGAATCAAATTCCAATTGAAACCAGGGATTAAAATCCAGTTTGAATCGGGAACTTAAATTCAAATTTGAATCAGGAAATCAGGAATATCGACGGACACTCTGCACCTCTGATCAATTCCTCTTCAGGGAAGCCCCCCAGAAGAACAGGCACCCTGATGCGTCACCATGAAGACCACCGGTGGGTACCCACTGGGATGCCTGAGGGTGTTTCATCCCACTCTCCCCACCTGCCCTTTGGGATAAGGGGGTCCCAGGAAACACCACCTGCCCACCCCAGTCCTCCTGCCCGCTCCTACCTGCTGAGCTCGCAGCAGAGCGGTCCTCCTGTACATGTAATCCTCCGATTTGATCACGTACACCATCTTATAGGAGTTCAGTTTGAATTTACACTCCAGCTTGTCCAAGCTCTCCAAGTTCTCCATGGACTTCTTACTGTTTCCCTCCTTCCCTTCCTTCTCCTGCTGCTCACGACCACGCTGACACTTACGGATCCGCCTCAGATTCCTGCAAACCAGAAGAATCCCTCTTGGAATTGGCACTCACCTTCCAGCACCATCAGGCTGGATGCTGCTGGTAGATCCACACTCCCCCATCAAAACAGCTTCAGAGCACAGGTGCCAGACCACTGCTTCGCTGGAGCACAGTCACTCCCCTCTCTACAGCCAGATAAAGCCCGTAGTGTAGGGATCACAGAATCACAGAATCATAGGGGTTGGAAGGGACCTTGAGAGCTCATTGGGTCCAACCCCCCTGCCAGAGCAGCTCCCCAGCTCATATTGCACAGGTCTGCATCCAGATGGGTCTTGAACATCTCCAGAGATGGAAACTCCACACCCCCTGGGCAGCCTGTCCCAGGGCTCTCTCACCCTCCCTGTGAAATAGTTCTTCCCCATGTTGGTGTGGAACTTCCTGTGCTTCAACTTGCAGCCATTGCCCCTTGTCCTGTCCCCACAGACACTGAAAAGGGGCTGGCTAATTCCCCCTGCATCCCATACTTAAGATACTCATAGACATTAATTAGATCCCCCCTTAATCTTCTCTTCTCAAGACTGAACAGCCCCAGCTTATTCAGCCTCTCCTCATAGGGGAGATGCTCCAGGCCCTTAATCATCTTCGTAGCCCTTCTTTGGACTCTCTCAGGGAGATCCCTGTCCTTTTTATACCAGGGAGCCCAGAACTGGACACAATACTGCAGGTGGGGCCTGACCAGGGCAGCACAGCACAGCCTGGCCACTCACCTCGGCAGGAAGACTGGTTTTTGGGCCAGGTGCTCGCGGAGCTCGGGGGAGGTAGAATCGGAGTTGACGTACCGCTCCACGTAGTCCGACCAGCGCTGGAAGCAAACACAGAGCAGAGATCAGCCACTGCCTTCCCACCAAACACCACAGGGTGGTTAAGGAGGCTAAGCTGCAAGTTATACCTATGAACACCAGGACAATTTTGAAGGCTCCCTGCGTCTTATCGCCAACAAAAAGCAGGTGCATCATTCCTCTATGTGGTTTTCAGGGTTTTCCAATGCAAATAAAACCCAGAAGGATTTGCCTTGTAGGGGCTTTGGGTGATGTGAGCAGGCAAATCCTTCTTGGCCTCAATGTTTCTTTGGCTAACGGACCACAACAACAGTCAACCAGATACCCTCGTCCCAGCACCTCACAGTCAGCTCTCTGGAGAAGTTGCTCCTACCTCTGCTTCTACGGGGTCATCGGAGTTCTCTTCCTCCGTGTCCAGGAGTTCAATGGTTAACTGAACTTGCCCTCTGCTCTGAATGAACATCAGCTGTAAAGACAAAGCAGAAGGGACTGTGGTAAGAGGTTTCAAATGATTTAAAAAAATCCCCCAACAACCTTCATTAGGGTTTTTTTACCCCACAACCTTCATTCTTTCAAGGGAGAACGAGGCAAGTTTGCAAAGTTTTAAGGGGAAAAGCTGTGCTTTCCCCATCCCTGACAGCAAAGGGAAAACACCAGGCAAGCCTCAGAGCCTCTGAGGAATAAAAACCAGTAAAGCTTTTTGAAACCTCCTTCTCATGGTATTTGGGCGGGGGGGGGGTTCAGGGGTCCTTCTCAAGCCCCTCAAATAAATCTGAGGGCAAGGGGAAGAGAGATTACACAGGCAGGTTTTTATCCCAAGTACTTCACCGGCTCTGAAAGGGTCTGACTGCTTCCTGTACCTTAGGCATGGTTCTGATTAGCACCAGTTTCTGTTAGTGACGTATGCAGTCAGCAACGATTCAATGCCTGGGTGGCATCAGCAGATCTCCCCACAAAAGGTTGAGACAGGAGAGAAATGGGAGAGTTTGAGCTAATAAATTAAAATTGAAGGCAAAGCAATCGGTGAAATACAACCCAAAGATGCTGTGAAGCTGGGGATGTGCCACCAAAACTCTCCTTTCAGTGGTACAGCAAGTCCTCGGGGCCCTTGGGTGCTTAAAAACAGGCTCCTTGTTAACAGGACTGGTGCCCCCTCCTGCCTTATGAGGCACCCACCTCGCTGGTGGCTGCTTCCCCAGCCTGTTACCTTGAAGCAGTTCTCCTCCGACATGAGCTGCTCGGCTTTGCGCTGGTACGCGGCCTCCAGGAGAGTGCGAGAAGACTGGGAAGCCAGGAGACCTCCTGTTGCTCCGTTGTTGTTCTCAGACAGGTAAAGGTCTGTTACCTGCACACAGATCTCATCACTCACTATGTGCTGAAGCTGTGAAAATGAAGAAGATGGGGGGGGGAAGGTGTCGGTCAGGGAGGCTGCTCTGTGCCCAGAATAAAAAGAAACAGAGATGTACTGGTCTGATGTACTGGTCTGCCTTGGGTCTGGTGCTCTTCAACAGCTTTATCAATGAAAAACCTAATGATGTGAAGTGTCAGGTCTTGTGCTCAGGCCAGAGGAATCCCAGAAATGGGCACAGCCTGGGAGAGGAGCTCCTGGGGAGCAGCCCAGCTGAAAGGACCTGGGGGTTCTGGTGGGGGAGAAACTTCCCATGAGCCAGCAGTGGCTCTTGCACCTCGGAAGGGCGATGGGATCCTGAGCTCCATCAAGAGAGGGATGGCAGCAGGGACAGGGAGGGGATTGTCCCTCTGTGCTCTGCCTTCGGGAGGCCCCAGCTGGAGTCCTGTGTCCAGAGCTGGGGCCCCAATACAAGAAAGATGTGAGAGGGTTCAGAGGAGCCATGAAGATGCTCAGAGGGCTGGAGCAGCTCCCCTATGGAGAGAGGCTGAGGGAGCTGGGCTGGTTCAGCCTGGAGAAGAGAAGGCTGTGGGGGGACCTCATTGCAGCCTTCCCATCCCTGAAGGGAGCAGAGACACAGGAGGGGAATCAGCTCGTTAAAAAGCAGACAGGGGCAGGACAAGGGGGATGGGGTGAAGCTGAAGGAGGGGAGGGTTAGATGAGATATTGGGGAAGTTCTTTCCGGAGAGAGTGGTGAGGGGCTGGAACAGGCTGCCCTGAGAGAGGGTGGGTGCCCCATCCCTGGGGGTGTCCAAGGCCAGGTTGGATGGGGCCCTGGGCAAACTTGTGTAGCTCCAGGCCTGGAGGTTGGTGGCCCTGCCTGTGGCAGGGGGTTGGAACTTTGTGAACTTTGGGGTCCCTTCCAACCCAGACCAGCCTATGATTCTATGACTCTATGTAACCACAGGTTTAAGCCTCAATGGGGGAGGGAGGGGAGGAGAGAAAAAGATAAATAAAAGGCTTTAAAAAGCCTGAATTTAAGGCTACACCTTTAGTAACCCCTTCCAGCTGCAGATGATCTCTGCTGCTATGTAAAAAACCCAAAAGGAAACCACAGTATCTTTAAAAAAAAATAGCAGGTGGCAAAATACAGCTACTCTGAGGGAAAAACTACAGGAAGGAATTCCCAGATCAGCAGGGCATCTCCTCCACAGCTCGGGGCTGCTGCCGGCTCTGAGGAGAGGGGTGGGAGTCTGAGTACTGAATCCTCATTTTGTGGCAAGTTTAAAAATAATAGTAATTTTTAAAAAATCATCAGAAAGTTGCTCAGATGTCTTTTGAATTCAGTTCATCTCTGCACTGACGCACAGAGCTTCTGAAAAGCAGCTTCTGAAAGAGGAAAGGTCTCTCAAGCCATTCCCCTTCCAGCCCCTCAGATCTGGTTTAGTTCTTTATGCTACAAAAAGGCAGAGGAAGGATTTTTTTTTCCCCCCTTGATCACACGTTCTTCCTACCAGCCCAAGTAAAGGACTGCAGTTTAACAGTCCAAACATGCTACTCAAACAGCCAGATAAGAGAGACAAAGCTTTTCAGAACATAAAAATTAGAAATAAGAGGAAGACTGCTCCTGCAGCACTGCTGAAAAGGAAGGAAATTATTTCAGTATCATTTAATGTTCTTATTCTTTTTCCTCAAGTTAAAGCAAGATTAGATCTGAAGACGCTTTCAAGTTCAATATTTGTATCCTAAAACTTCTGGGAAACAAAAGGAGAACTCTATACACATGGAGAGGATATTCCCAATCATTTAAGTACATCAGAAATTACCTCTTACCACGTCTCTCTACTCAGTGTCAGAGCTGGATTAAAAACACACCCAGCATTTACCTGCCTACCCCCGAAACTCCTCATTTAGGGATACAACACTCCCTGTTCCTCTGCTCTCTGTGCAGCAAACCACCCAAGCAGACTTTCTCTACCACCCTCCCAACCTCCTTTTTGGAGAGTCACCTGTCGGACGATGCTCTGGATCAGCTTGTCCATGGTGAAGGCGATGTAGGCATGAATGGTGAACATCTCGCGCAGGGAATCCTCATACTGCGACGAGTCCATGTTGCCATCCAGGAGGTTCCTCACCATGTCCAGGAAGGCTGGGTAATAATCCTCCACATCGATGTCCACTGCAACAGAAGAGAAGGGGGGAGATGAACATGTCATCCCCCAACCCAGGAAGGTATGCTTGGGGGTTTTTGGTCCTCAAGACTACCCTGGTCAAGCTGGAGAATTACTGACTTAAGTACAGACTTAAGTAAAGACTTAAGTTTGTCTTTTAGAGACATTTCCTGGAGTAGTTTTAAGTGCTCTGGTAATCTATCACTTTCCTGCAGAGGTTCCAGAGGAGGCTACAGAGATGATTAAAGGCCTGGAGCATCTCCCCTGTGAAGAAAGACTGAGTGAGCTGGGGCTGTTCAGCCTGGAGAAAAGAAGTCTGAGAGGGGGATCCGATCAATGGTTATCAATATCTGAAGGGTGGGATGCAGGGGGAAATGGCCAGCCTCTGCTCAGTGTCTGTGGGGACAGGACAAGGGGTGATGGCCTCAAGTTGAAGCACAGGGAGTTCCACACCAATCTGGGGAAGAACTTCTTCCTGGTGAGGGTGAGGGAGCCCTGGGACAGGCTACCCAGGGGGTTTGGAGTCTCCTTCTCAGGAGATATTCCAGCCCTGTCTGGACACCGACCTGTGTGACCTGTCCTAGGGACCCTGCTTTGGCAGGGGGTTGGACCCAATGATCTCTGGAGGTCCCTTCCAACCCCTGTGTTTCTGATTTCCATCACTGGCCTCCTCAACGAGGCCTTTATTTCTAAAAGACTTTTTAAAAAAGCTTTTAGTTAAGGCACTCAAGGATACTTTAGATCCTCAGGCATGAAATGAAAGCTCTCAAGCCTGTATTAGCGCTCCATACCTCACACCTTCCCATCTCCCTCAACCCAGGGCTGCCCAGTGAGAATAAGAGAGATCCCCCCTCTGCCTTGATGGCTGACAAGTCCATCCTGTCACCAAGCCACCATCAAAAGCGTCTGTCCTTCCCAGCCTCCCTCCAGCAGTCACTCACTAGGCTCCTTCAGCCGCAGCTGGATGGCAGGACTGTCGCTCTTGTCTCGCTTTATGCCCAGCACTTCCCTCTCCCACTCCCTTTCCCGTGTCTCCTCCTCGATCTGTCGCTCGGCCTGGGTGCAGATCCTCAGGAGCCGCAAGCACAGGATCTGGTGCAGCCTCATGAAGATGTACCAGTTGCTGTTGACGTAGAAGAGGTTGTAGACCTCATCCATGCCCCGCAGCTTCTGGGCTGTCGTGTTGTTGAACATCAGCTTGGTTTTGGGAGGGCTTCCCCCAACACCATTGTGCTTTTTCGCAGCTCCGGTGGCTTCGTCCACATCCATTTCTTCTTCTTCCTCCTCCTCCACATCGGAGAGCTCCCCTCGCTGAGCAAACAGCAGGTCTGGAATGAAGTGATACATGATCTGCTTGATTTTGTACTTGTCCTCTTTCTGGATTCCCGTCTGTCGCTTGACGTGGTGGATGATGAGAGAGGCAGCATCTTCCAGGATCTGCTTGTCTTCATAGGCTAGCGATAGGTGTGGGCCCGTGGGGACTCCTGCATTGTCCTCTGAAGCCTGCTCTTGCCTCTACAAATGAGAAACACAGCACAAAAATTAGGCCCAAACACCCCTCTCCACCCCAGAAAGCTCTGCTGGCGACACAGACTTCCCCTCTGATCGTGCGGTGAGGAACAGGAACTGAAATCGCACTCGCAGACTAGAGAAGCTTGAGGGAAGGAAACTATTGGTGACCATCTTACCTCATCGTAGATGCTTTCAATCTCATTGAGGAGACTCTTTGACCTCAGGACCTTGGTATCGTTCTGCTTGAAGTTGATGCCCTGGTGATCCAAGGATTTCAGGTAATACTTCTCATTCTGCTCCCGCCAGACCTTGTTAAATCCCCTCTGGGCTTCTCGCCACTCTTCCTCTTTCATCTTTAACCTTGGATCGAGATAAAACAAGGGTGAGCTATGAGACAGGACAGTTCTACTGGGAGCATATCAGGAAAAACCTATGGCTGTGGTAGAGAAGAGCTGAACTCTCTAGGAAACGGCTGTGGGATTTGGAAAGGGATCAAATTTACCCCACATGAGGCTAAACCTCATCTGACGCGGGACGCTGACACTGGGGAGGAGACAAGGCTTGAAGGGAGATGAGAAGAGCTCTGGGCACAGCAGCCAGTACCTTTTCAGTACGATGGGAACAGCCACGGATGGGTTCTTGCGGAGCCCATCGATGATGTCGGCTGCTTTGTCAGCATATATCCTCTGGAGAGCCTTGCGGTGGATCACCTCCGAAGTGCCGCCCAGCGTGTTGTCCAGCCGGAACTTGGCCTGTTCCTCGGCAGACAAGCGGGAGAGTTTCTTCTGGATTGCCTCAAGGACGCGGATCGTGGCCAGGTTGGTCTCCAAGACAACATCCAGCTGAAGCACAGGGTGCATTAGCCATGGGTGAACAGACAAACCCCGGTACTACACAGAGGCTAACACGTAAGTGACGCGCAACAAGCAGCCCCCACGTGTTAAACAAGGTGTACTCCAGCAGCAGTTCCCACGTTCCCCTGCTTTAAAATAATCCAATTATATTTTATCTGCCACCTAGATAATAACACAGGAGAATTTAAAGGCCACTGTTGAGAAATTACATTTCCCAGCTGGGAACAGAGCGCGATTGACAGTTACTCTACAAAAGGATGTGGCGAATGGGAGCATTTGCAGGTAATTGCCAAGCTAACTTCCATTTCCTGTTGAGGTGTCAATCATTTCCCATCCCTGATGATCTTTTTGGATTAGTAGAGGGGAATGAGCACGTTCTCCTGCGTTACGTGGGCTGTCAGACCCTAAAAGGCACAGTGATTATACACTGCACATTGAGGGGTTTCACCTGGAGTGGCGCAAATGAAGAGCTCTCCCCAAAAAGCGAGGGGCAGGGGTGGCAGCTTGGAGCTCCTTGGGTTAAGGGAACACCAGCTTTTACCCAAAAAACAGGTGACAGGCACACAATACAGAATCAGAAGGCTGGAAAAGACCTTTAAGATCAGAGTCCAACCGTTCCTGTCCTGTGCTAAACCATATTCCTGAGCACCTCATTTACTCATCTTTTAAACGCAGCCAGAGCCAGTGACTCAGCCCCCTCCCTGGGCAGCCTGTTCCACATCCCTACAACTCTTTCAGGGAAGAACTTTTCCCTCACATCTGCTCTGACCCTGCCCTGGTGCAGCTTGAGGCCATTTCCCCTTGTCCCATCTCCTGTCCCCTGGCTGAAGAGACCATCGCCCACCTCTCTGCACCCTCCTGGCAGGGCAGTGGAGGTGGGGAGGTCTCTCCTCAGCCTCCTCTTCTCCAGGCTAAACACCCCCAGCTCCCTCAGCCGCTCCTCAGAGGATTTGCCCTCCAGCCCCTTCCCCAGCCTGGTTGCCCTTCTCTGGGGCAACCTCAATGTCCTTCTGATGGTGAGGAACCAGAACTGGACACAGCACTCGAGGTGCAGCCTCACCAGTTGTAACTCCATCAAGCTCATTAATGTTCCCAGAAGCCCAGGCTCCCCAGGATGTGAATCAAGGAAACACCATTTACCTCGAAACGCTCGTCCTCACACCTGTAGATGTGCTCTTCATATTGCGTCTTCTTGGAGCTCACAAAGGTGGAATCTTCGGACCAGGATGGGAAAGAGACCCAGGTGTCATTCAAAACCTTCAAGGGAAACAGGGTAGGGGGGAGACAAGAGTCAGGATCTTCCCAAGGGGTCACACTCAGCCACCTCCGAGCCCAGTATTCTGATGGAAAGATCCAACTCCCCAGTTGCCAAAGCCCACATACCCCTTCCAAAGCCAAGGCATCACCCTGAACCCCAAACAGCCACGACCAAAATGTCCAGGCAGTCGGAAAAATTCAGTAGTTGGAGCTGTGAGGCAAAAAACCCCAGGCAAACTTGCAAGGGGAGAGAAAAAGGAAGGTGAAGGAAGCTTTGCCATTAACTTTGGATTAGTCAACTGCAACCAGCTGCTTCATCATGTGCGTGATTCATCGCGGGCAATGCTGGCTGGTCATCACGTCAGACGTGGCTGCTAGGGCAGGACGTGGTTTCTACCTCCAAATAAGGCTAATTGGGAATATAAATCCATAGCCCAGCAACACCTTTCCCTGACAAGGCTGCTGAGCACCCGCAGCTTTCACCACCTCCAAAACAGGAACGGAACAGTCAAAACCAAAACCCCCTCAAAGAGGCCAAGGGAAAAGAATGATGGGTTTTGGCAGGCGGTCTTGAATGTCAGCCCCAGCTTTCATAAACCTGAAGCCTGAACAACTGAGTCATTAGATTCTCTCAGGAAGGAAAGTTCCCAACTGCATCCCACAAAACACTTTCCAGAGACGTGTTCAGGACTCTCATTTAAGAAGAATCCTTGCGTCCTTTGCCCATCATGTTCCCCAAGGACATTTGTGAGGGTAGTCACCTAGGGAAGGGATTTCTGGGGCTGTCCCCTCCTCCAGCAAACGCTCTTAAGCATCAGGTTTATTAACCAGCCTTCAGCAGAAGTCCTGGCTTGCTCACCTCCAAAACATCACCTTCGACACTGGTGAAGGAACAGGATCGACCGGTGCCATTCCCACTTTGATCAGAAGGTGATTACAAGAGATTAAAGGACTCAAGGAGTATGTTGTGAGACAAAGCTTTGACTCTTGACTGAGAAGGCTCCCCTGTAGGGTCCCAATTTCCGAATGCAACCCAACTGTTTGTCAAGACAGAGGTTTTCTCATGTATTTCAGGTGGGGAAAAAAGGAGGGAAGGATGGGAGGGATACATGGAAGAATCACACTGCAGAACCACAGAATGACCAAACTGTCAGTGTTGGAAGGGACCTCCAGAGTCCATCATGTCCACCCGCCCTGCCACAGCAGGGTCCCTAGGGCAGGTCACACAGGTCGGTGTCCAGACAGGGCTGGAATATCTCCAGAGAAGGAGACTCCACACCCCCTGGGCAGCCTGTCCCAGGGCTCCATCACCCTCACCAGGAAGAAGTTCTTCCCCAGATTGGTGCAGAACTCTGTGCTTCAACTTGAGGCCATCACCCCTTGTCCTGTCCCCACAGACACTGAGAAGAGGCTGGCCATTTCCCCCTGTGTCCCACCCTTCAGATATTGATAACCATTGATCAGATCCCCTCTCAGACTTCTTTTCTCCAGGCTGAACAGCCTCAGCTCACTCAGCCTTTCCTCACAGGGGAGATGCTCCAGGCCTTTAATCACCTCTGTGTCCTTCTGCTGGACTCTCTCCAGGAGATCCCCAGCTTTTTTATCCCAGGGAGCCAGCACTGGACACAACACCACTCCAGATGGGGCCTGACCAGGGCAGAGCAGAGGGGGAGGATCACCTCCCTTATCCTGCTGGCCACGCTCCTTTTCATGCACCTCAGGATCCCATTGGATCCCTGTCATCACGTTAAGAGCCCACAGAAAACTAGTTCTATCATTTCCTACGCAGAGGGTGAAGTTTGTAACCTTAATGTTCTTTTCACACGTTGTGAAACATGAACTGTGACTATCTGACGACCTTTAAACATCACAACTATTTGGCTGGGTTGTTGGGTTTTGTTTTCCAGCTGCTCCCCAACGCTTTACACAACCCTTTCACAAGTGCCACCGGAGCAGAGCTGATGCCAACCGCCAAAGCCACGTGGGTAGGGGATCTCCCAGCCAGCTGCTGGCATAACCCATTCCTAGACTGACGCCTCGCCCCATGCAACAGCTTCTGGATACGATCCAGGTGTTTCAGGAGCAAGTGGAGAGCAGACGTGCCCTGATGTCCCCAGGCACCTTTTCAGCATAGCACAGGGATACAAAACAAATTCCCCAGCCTCATTGTTCTATTCCCCTCTCTCCATCCCTGTGGGAAAACTGGGAATAGCCTTCTTCTGTCACGTGGTTCCCACCCAAAATCACCTTACCTCTTTACACAGCGGAGTCCGGCCCGTGCACTTGGGTTGCTGGTAGCTCTTGGGTAAGGCTCGGTAGCTGGAGCCCAGCCTTTTACAGGAGGCATAGTCTATCTCCATGGCAATCCCCTCAGTAGCCCGTTCCTTTGGATACGTCTCCATGTGAACAGACTCTTTATACCCCAGAAAGTTTTTAAACCAAGTGAACAATTCCGGGAATTTCCTAAAAAGAAAAGGAAGGAAGTGGAAAAACTGGCTAAGGAGAGAAACCAAACAGCAGCAAGCTGCCACGCCGAGCCTACAACTCATCCCCACGGACTGACTGTGCCCAAGGGGACCCTCTGAATTATCAGTCTGGACCCTCTCTGCCCAACCCCATCTCCACCTCAGGGCCTGACCGAACTCCCAGGTGTTGATCAGGCAGTGAGTTGCTCCACAGTGCTTTAGGATTACCCCCCCACACTCCCACATACTTCCAGGGATACGCTGAGAAGCATCCTCCACACGCCTCGCTGATACGGTGACAAGTGACAAGGAAGAGCAGCCAAAGCTTTCACTGCAGGGTCACATTGAGGTCTCTCAAACTACCCTGGTACCCAACTCAGGCCAGATTCCTAGTCATCCAACATTCTTGACCTTAAACCCAACCTTTCCTTCCCAAAAGCGGCATGGAGAAACTGAAAAGTGATTCCATAACTATACAGCCAAACACTTCAGCCAGCGCTGCCTTCCCTGCACCAGCACAAACTGGGAAGCAGCCCTGGGCTGCAAGGCCTGGGATCACCTGCTGCTCGAAGGGAAAAGTTGCCTGAAGGATTTATTAGCCTAAAATACTGCAACTGTTCAAGCACCTCTTATCTCATGGAAAGCTCCGGCAACATGAGGGATTGAAGCTGTTAGCGAGGCTAATTGAATCACTGCTCATTTATTGCTTTTTCATTACAGGACAGAAGATAATGTCCAACTCCAGGCTAAGAACACCACGTTATACCTTTCCCAATGCTGATGCTCACCCTTGTAGCTAAAAGCACTGACAGCAGACAGGAGAAATCCCAAATTTTTTTGTTATTTCACCTTTCTTGGCTCAAGGTGGCATCCTGCTGATGCCTGACTAATTCCAGCAGAGCTATCGGAGAGAAGGGGAGCTCCCCAGGGCAGTTTCTCTGCACAGTAGCTACTGAAACAGGGGCTTGACCCTAATTTATGTTGCTATTGCCTTCTCCCTTGGGACCAGGAACTCAAATTGCAGGAAGAAGGAAGGCTCATCCTGCTGCCCAGACTCGATGGGAGGATATCACTTGGTGTCAGTAGCTTAATACAACTTGTTCTGTACGCTACCAGCAGTTATGGAAGTCATCGTTCCTGCTTAAAACTAGAGTATTCCTTATTATTTTTTGCTTCAGGTCTGAACTCAGCAGCTTTTTGGAAATTTTGTGGGTTTTTATCTGCATTACTTGTTTTTTTTTGGGGAATGCTCCCTACATTGTTAAGCCAGTCAATCTTCTTCTCAAATGAAATGATCTGTGATAATAATCATAGAATGGCATGGGTTGGAAGGGACTCCAAGGGTCACAGAGCTCCAACCTCCCTGCCACAGGCAGGGTCACCAACCTCCAGGCCTGGAGCTACACAAGGTTGCCCAGGGCTCCATTCAACCTGGCCTTGGAACACCTCCAGGGACGGGGCAAATCCTGCAGTAACAGGCTGCTAAATTAATTCTGTCTGCTCTTCTCAAAAAGGAAGAAACGCAGCAAGTGGCACCGGCACCGCTCTCGAACGCTGCCTGCCTGCCAAGACACAGCTAGGAATCCTGGAATCCCTCTCTCTCCCCTCCTCTTGCACAAGGAACAGGAAAAGGGGCTGCAGAAGAGCATGAAGTTGAAAACAAAGAAGCTTGAGGGAGGAGTTTATTATCCTGCTCCCACACAGGAAAAGTTTGAAAGCCTAAAGGCTGCGGTACCTGCAACACTAAGAGCTACCAAAGGGCTTCCAAGGTGGACCAGAACCTGCCCATACAGCAGCATGGGACACCTTCCCATGGACATCTGAGATCAGCGAATGTGCTGCTGTGGAAGCAACTGGTGCAGTCGTTGAGCAGGGAGATAATGAACAGGTAGCAGGCTGTCCAGACAAACGTCTCGCTGACCGACAGCGGAGGAAGCGGGCAGTGCAGGGGGGCTCTATCTCAGATGGACTGTGCGGGCTGAGAAACCACCGCCCGGGCTCCCAGAGCGGTGTGGTGCTCAACCACCACCTAAGGTTAGTGTTTTGGGTTTGTTTTGGGGGTTTTATTTCCCAGCTTTGCAACAGAAACGGATCGAGCGGGTTCAGCTTCTAACCTCACCTAAAGGAACCGGGCTGCACTTACCCCAGGAACGGAGACACGAGCTGCACGAGCTCAGCCCGCGAGATCACCTCCTGGTTGAAAATAACCAGGCAGCGGAGGAAGTTTTCGTAAGCTTCCGTGCTACGCAGAGCCTTGCGCACCTTTGAGGGAGAAGAACAGAGGAAAAGAAAACACTGGCTGTCAGGGTGAGACCAAGCAACGTGTGCTATCGCTGTCCAGGAGACAGAGGTTTAACATCGTCCTTCCCACCAATGCACGGAGGGTACACGCAGAACGAGAAGGCTGATCTTTATAGGAGTCCAACAGGGAGTTTGTATCTGACGTGGGCATCTCCCAGTGACTCTATATTTTATATATGTTATATATAAGCAGCAGGTGTATTACTCTGAGGAAAGGAGCTGCAAGTGAAGGATGAAATCCCTTCAAGAGCCCCCCAGCAGCTGGAACTGTGGATAACATCGGTCATGGGTGCAGCACCAAAATTCTCCCTGGGGCGCCTTTAAACACCAGGGAATATTGCAAGCAGGGGGCAGAGACCTGTGCCCTGGGTAATAACACCCACCCCACATTGCAGCTTGGGTTATCACCAGTAAACCAGCAGCCTTAACCCTTATCTTCCCAGTATGAGGAAACTGAACAACTCATCCCAACACCATTACCCTCCCCATGAGAACAGTCAGCATCTCAGCAGGAGTCAGAGCTCTATTGCCATTAAGGTATTTGTCATTATGTCTTTCACTCTACGGCAGGGATTTCTGGGTTTACTCATGTTAACGCCTACGTACGCTCCCGAGCATTGAGACTGGTTCCCAGTTACCATTAGTTGGTCTGCAGTGTGCTGGGAAACACACCACATCATCAGGGAGCTACTGAGACCTTCATCAACGCAGGGATGTCACTTAACAGGCTTGTTAAGTATATAAGCTCACTACCTACTCCCCTCTGAGCCGTAAGGAAATGTACACACATCTCAGGGAAGGCACCAAGGTACCGCTTGGAAACATCCTGTGTATCCTTCATCTGTTCACCACAGTAAACCAGCAACACGTAACGACAGCGTAATTAATTAGATTCATCTCTAGTGGGTGGGAAGGGAAAAAAAACCTCAATGCAAAACCCAAACCCAAGGTCGAGGTGGATCGGTGAAGGGAGTTCTCACACCGCAGGCAGCTGGCTGGGGATGGGTATGGCAAGCTGTGCCCACGCCACGCGCGTCAGCGGTTGTACAGGGACTTCATCACGATGAAAGACAATTTGGAGCCTGCGTTACATCAGCAGCAGGTGAAAAGCTGGACAAAGGCTTTTGGGGGTGGGGAGGGGAAACAACTCCCATGAATATCCATACAAAATAAAGGTCGCTGGGCTTCAAAAACAACTCAACAGATCTGAGTGAAGAGGTCACACGATACACCTGAGGTCAAGCTGACAAGTGTTACCAGGGCAGTGTACATACATCCCATACCTCACAGTGATGAAAATCCAGCTGTCTATAGGCTAAGAACATATATCCCCGCGGGGGGGACGGCTTTACCCCAAATCTCACTGCTCACCTTTTCAAAGAAGAGCGATTCTGTCCCCACGCCGTGCTTGCTGGCTTCAGCCAAAGACTGGTCTTTTAAACCCAGCAGCTTCGGTTTCTTCTGTTGGCAAAAAAAAAACCAAAAAGGAAAAAGAAAAAGAGAAAAAAAAGAGGCTGTTTAGCAGAGCAAGGTGCTGTATTTTGGTTATCCATCACACAAGGGTTTCGGGTTCCCAACCTCACCACTGCCTGCTTTCATCTCAGAGAAAGGCATGGTTGTTATGGGAAGGAAGGACATGTCACAAGTCAACCTGCCAAAGGTTAATCAGTAGCACAGAACCCCAAATGTTTTTTGCACGCCATCAGCTAAATTCACCTGTTGATTTTTTTTCCTATCACTCCCCCAGTGCTTTTAAATCTTACATCTCCCAAAAAATATTGTATTTTCTCTCTGGCATTCCACTGCAAGATCCTTTATTTTCCCCTCTACACCCTCGGAAAAGCTGAGAGCTGCCTCCAAAACCTGTTTTATTTTGCTGCCCTTTATTTGGAGAGAAGGAGAAAGGGCAGAAGGGGAAGTAAAGCCCTGGATTTAAAATGATACAATCAGGCTTGCAAATGCTTTACATCCACAGAGCAAGATCCACCTTGATCAAATAAAGCAGGCCAACTTATCCTGACCACACAAACACTCAACCACCCAGTCAGGAGACTGGTTTTATTGTGCTCTCCAAACGTGCAGCATTTGAAAAGGGCCAAATTCTGCTCAGAGAAGAATTGTTCATCATCGTATCAGAAGGTTTATCCCAGGTAGGATGAGCAAACACGATTCTGCTGCATCTGCTCGGGACTCTTCCTGTGACAAAGATTTCAGGCACGCTTTTACCTTGCCCTCAGCTCAGAAACATTGCTATGAATTCTTGGACAAATTTCATTTGCCATTATCCTGATGAGTTTTAACCCCTCTTCTCTCCTCTCATCACCAAACGCCGCTTCGCTCCCTGATAAAACCACCCCCATCCTAATAAAACAGGGAAGTTCTTATTTTTCCCCAGTCAAGTAACTGTTACCGCCTTCAGGTACAGACAATACCAGGTGTTTATGAAAAATCTCAGTAACAGGGACTTCAAAAAGCTTCTTTATAAAGGCAAGCATTGATTTCCACAGGGATTCACCAAACGCATCCCGCTCTGCCACAGCTTTTCCTGGGGGGGAGGGAGGGCAGAATAAAGGGGGCCGCTCTTACCTTCACCGGAGGGGTTGCTCCGGTTCCCGAGTGCCGTCGGATCTGACAGCCGTTCTGGTTGGGCCTTTGCTGTTTGTTGTTGAGCTGTGGCTTCTTCACCGTGCCACCATGATCATTTCTTACCGACTCCACTTTCTCTGCGGTTGTCTTACTTAACAGCTTATTTAGAGACAAACCCATTAAGACCATTAGAGCCGAGTTCCAAGCATCCAGGCAAAAAAAAACCCCACCCCCAAAAAAAGCTTGCCTGCTCCTCCTAGCTCTAGGTGACCGATGTGTTTTATCACCAGCCTACAACAGCCCTCATAGGCAAAGGGATTGGATTTGAAAGACAAGTTGGAGCCACAAAATGCAGCCTATCACCCTGACCCCATTCCCACGCTCGGGAAAAGATGACTCCAAAATACCAACCAAACCCCAGCCCCAAAACCCCAAGAATCAAACAGGAAAAGCAGATTCTGGCTACACAACAGGACAGTTTTTTCCACAAGGGGTTTCAATTCCAGGCTGTCTCCAAGAAAAACTCACCACGGAGCTGTTGGCATCGGGCAGGAACTGCCCGAACTCCGAGAGCAGATCCTCCTGGTTCTTGAAGAGGCGAGCCACCTGCGCGTACACCTCCTGCTCCGTCAGAGCCGGCGTGTAGTTACCTCCGGCCTCCTTGGCGTTACGCTGCTCCTTCTGTCATGGCAAAGAGGAGAAGCGTCAGGAGAAAAGGCGTGCAAAGCACTGAGGTGACAAAGAAAACCAAACCAAAACCCCCAGCGATGGAAAGGAGGAGACAGCAAAAGGTCTCAGCTATAGGAAGAAGACGACAGCAGAGGTCTCAGCATCTTACATAAGGGACTGTGTATCTACAGCATGATTCTTATATCAATATATATATTGATATATATATTCAGGACATATAAATATGTCCTGAATGCCCTGGCCTAGGAGGACTGATGAAGGAAGGGGTTTCTTTACTTCACTACAGCCACATCATCTCTTCCTCATCCATCCTCATGGAAAAACACCAAATGGGATCTTTAAAAAGGCATTTCAGACACTCACAAAGACAGACAACAGACCCAAACATATTATTTCGCGCTTCTATGCAACCTAACTTCCTTTGCACCAACTCTGCTTAGCTCCTTGGCCAATATTAATCCAGAAGAAGACCAAGTTTTGGGCAGGCACAGGTAGCTTCCATGGCCCAGAAAAGAGAAATCGCCCTGTGTACACCCCAACCTGCCTCGTACTCACCTGATACGTATGGAGGATCTCCAGGAAGGCTTTGTAGATATCTGGCTGTCCCTGGAACCGATTCTTGATCTTGTTGACGTAATTGATGGCGTGATTAAACTCAACGGGCTGATTGTTCTGCAGGGATGGTGTGGTTCCCAGAGAGATTGTCACTGGCGTGTGAGGTTGGACCGGTGGCGAGCGTGGCGATGCGTACGGTGGAATCGGGGGAGTCTGCTGGCTGGCGGGAGTATGCGCCTGCAACTGTGACGGCTGCGGAGAGAAGAAGCCACACTCAAAATTAGCATTTTCCTTTCTGTTTGGAATAAAGGTGATTTTATTCTGCATGTGGACCACATCCAGAGGGAAAAACCCAGCAGAGAAGTGTAACCAATGCCAATGGTGGTACAACATGGATTCAACAGATATCTCTGAGCTGAAAGATTATCCCACTCCTACGTTATAGAATAGTCTGGGTCGGAAGGGACCCCAAGGATCACAGAGCTCCAACCCCCCTGCCACAGGCAGGGACACCAACCTCTAGGCCTGGAGCTACACAAGGTTGCCCAGGGCCCCAGCCAACCTGGCCTTGAACACCCCCTGGGATGGTGCACCCACGACCTTTCTACATCCAGTCAAGCTCGCTCTTCCTATAGACTGGCCTCAAGAGAGATGTCTTCTGAAATGGCTACTAAAGAATTACCCCCTTCACATGCTGAAGGGATTCCAATTGTGTTTTTGCCAACAGCTGTCTGAGCAGTAACTGCTGTTAAGACTTAAAACTAAGAAGTGCCATCTCAGAACCCGTTTCATGGGTTTTAAAGACCAACAGAAGCACAAATACAGGCAGACTAAGTAGAAGAAAGCTACTACCCAACATCAAGAAGTAAATGAATAGTTATCAGGCCAACAAACTACATTTTATCAGGAAGAAAAAAAACCTCCAGACCATTCAAGCTGTTCCTGTTCCCAGATCTTTTCCCTTCCTGATTGCTTTTGACTGAAATCAGACAGGAGACACCTCAAAAATTTAACAGAGCCCAAATGCCTATGCACAGCTCACTCTTTGTTTGCCCCTAGTGAAGAATTCCGGGCATGGCAACAGCAAAGGAAAACTGGAATTTCTTACAGTGTTGAGATAGGGATAAGAGGGACAAGGCTCTTGGAGTAATTATTTCAAATGCTCTTAATTAGGTAAAAAATAAACAAACATGAAGAGGCAGTTTTGAGGCTCCTCTCACCTTCACAACATGCATTAATTACGTCGAGTTTCCACTGCTGACACTGTAGGGAACTGTCTCAGGATGGCCAGAAGCATCCTGTAACAGCTCTATCTACCTGGTAAGGAGATCCCACCTCAGCACCTAGCACGTCCCTTGGGTTCATTTGAAAAGTTTCAGCAGGTCAGTGGAGAAAAATAACCACTTAGCCCACAGCAATGAGAGGGACTGCTCCCTCTTCTCGGAGGGCATGTCCTACTGCTTTGGAGAAAAGCCTCAAAACCCAGCACAGGTACCAAGTTAATTCCCAAAAGCCTTTAACTTCGTGGTTTTCAGCTCTGCAGAGCGTTTAGCACAGGGTTTTTTTTACTATTTCTGACCAGAAGGGGTTGCAAGTCCCACACATGTCTGTCTAGAGACCATCTTATTGCCACAGCTTAAATCTTGCTGCCTTCTAGCCGTGTATTCCTTTGGTTTTTCTTCTTTTCCAGCCAACTGTTAGCTAATTGTACAGTTTAGAGATTAACCCCTGAAACTTTGGGGGGATTCTTTCTCTCCCTAAGGCTCCCAAATCTTTCCACATTTTGAGGCTGAAATACCTAATTCTTTATCTGGAGTGAGCTCCCTGAATGCCTCTTATACTATCCTAAACATAAAATCCATCTGTTGGACAGTAGCATCTGGATTGTATCTACAGCAGAGAGTCAAATTCCTTTTGGTTACCGAAAGGTCTCCGTTTCAGGCATGGAAACCCGTACTGAAAGGCAGCATCGTGGGCATCTTGTCTGAACTCCTGTGCTTGTGACTTCACCAGCGACTCCTGCACCCATCCAACTGCTGGCTGAACCAGACTGTTCCTTTACAACAACTGCCTGATTCAGAAAGAGGACTTGAAGCAACGCAGAATTCACCCCTCTCCCTAAATAACATTCATACTTCACCAGATACCCCCAGCATCCTTCAGTTCCCCATTAAAAGCCACCAGGTTTTTCAAGAGCTCTAAGGTGGCTTCTTTGAATCAAATCAACTTGGACACGTCTTCAAGTTGGAAAAGAAGGACAACACGCACAGGTCCACAAATACCGCTGAAGAGTGGCGTGGCAGTGCCCTTTTCACCCTTCCAGCTCCACACCAGTTTCAGCTGGAGGCAGCAGGATCCCCCGTACAGCACCCAAAGCCTCTCACCTTGCTGATTTTGGCAGGCGGCGGCTGCGGCGCCGGCTGTGCTGGTGTCGGGGTTGATTGCGCTGAAGGCTGCGACTGGTGCTGCGGCTGGGGCTGCGGCTGGGGCTGCAAACCGTGAGTGGGGATCTGGTGAACCTGCCCCGGCGTCGTCACGTTCACCATATCGTTGGTCTGCACCTCGATTTTGTAGCCAGGGGGCAAGAAGGTGTTGAAACCCATGATCAAGTCTGGGTGGCCCTTGAAGAGCTGCGACACGCGGCTGATCACTCCTGGAGTGTCAATACTGGAGGAGGAAGAAGACCCCCCCAAACAAAAATATGTCATGATCCTCAAAGAGCCTTCCAGTGCCACCACCAAGTCCTCCACATCAGGATTCCCCATCGGAATTTTCCACTCTAACCCACGAAACGACGCCAAAGCTATTCCTCTAAACCCATTCCTGAACTTAAGAACAAAGCTAGAACTATTCTACCAGCCCAGATGGCATTTGATATCGATCAGATCCAGTCTATTATTAACAGACAGAGAAGCAGCCAGCCAGACGAATCGGCTATTGAGGCCAAACTCATGAACTCTCTGCTCTAAGCAGAGATTTAGGAGGAAGGAAGGGATGAGTTTTAACTTACAGAACAGAAAAACACACAATCACTTTCTCACTACCACTAGAGATGTGTTACTCTGCATGCAGAAGGACCGAATTTAGCTCCCACCCCTGTGCTCCTGCAGGCACCTGGAAGCAAAGCACAGCAGCTTGTTACCTTTGAGATTTAAATTCCTTCATAATATCCAAGAAGTCATTGTAGACCTGTGGCTGGCTACCAAACTGCAGCTTCACCTGGTCGAGGTAAGACAATGCATCCTCCACCTGGGGATGGAAGAGACAGAGGAGACTTTATTTCAGCTCCTGTTACTCTAACACACACATGTTACTTGGAAAACTGAGCCTGGGAAGGGAATGAAAGAGCAGGAGACCGTGAGCCTTGTTAGGGTACTGCCAGCACCATCTGAAGAAGAGCTAAAGAATCACAAGGTTGGAAAAGACCTTTAAGATCATCGAGTCCAGCATGCTACTCACTCCCTACTCCAGGCTCCCAAGACAAAAACTCACTAAAAAGGGAAAAATAAAATAAACCCCAACACAGATCGGCAGATTTCCTGCAACAAAACCCCAAGACATCCTTAAACAAACCCAACCATACTTCAAATTTACCCTCACTGAAGCAGCTGCTAGGATAAACAGAACTAGGCTGAGTATTTTTCCTGCATTCATCTGTGGAAATTATTATGGAAGTCTGAGAATAAGCAGAAAGTGGAAATGACATCTTCAGCAAAGCAGATGTCTGCCAGGTACAGGCTTGCATTATGTTTCCCTCTAAAAGCCAGACATTTCACTTCGACACAGAAGGGTTTTGGAAATGGCAACTGTGGGCGGTAAATTGTTTTACACCTCAAAACAGCGAGAAGTTTATGAACCGCTCGTGTCCCAACATCCAATTTTCCAGGCAGACTGAAAGAACAGGAACAGCCTAAAGCGAGAGCTCCGGGTCCCTGTTGCCTCCGACCTCTCTTCTGTCTGATTTGCAACAGGGAAGGAAGAATCATACAGCCATAGAATGGTCTGGGTTGGAAGGGACCCCAAGGATCACAGAGCTCCAACCCCTCTGCCACAGGCAGGGACACCAACCTCAGGCCTGGAGCTACACAAGGTTGCCCAGGGCCCCATCCAACCTGGCCTTCAACACCCCCAGGGATGGGGCACCCACCCCCTCCCTGGGCAGCCTGTTCCAGCCCCTCACTACTCTCTCTGCCCCCTAATATCTAATTTAAACTTTCCTTCCTTTAGCTTTAATCCATTTCCCCTTGTCCTGCCATTGTCTATCCTTTCAAATAGTTGAGTCCCCTCCTGTTTATGCGCTCCCATCCCGTACAGCCCCGATACTGCGCCCGCGGAGGATTTGCTATCAGTATCGAAGTCTTGAAGCTGTTTTCAGAAGGCTCTAGAAACGAAACACCCCGTGTACAGCAAAAGGAAGAGGCCTCTCACCCAGTGAGGCAGCAGGTACCACCAAAACTGGAAGAGATCCACCTCGTATTTGGAAGAAACTAAGGAAAAGGCATCGATTTGCACACACGTGCCTTCTCGCCACAGCTGAAGCAAGCACAGCTACTTAAATGGGTTATTTTTGGTGGAGTTCTCTCTCTCTTTTTTTTTTCCTTTTCCCAGGATTTTACAGCACATAATCTGAGAATAGACCCTTACTTACTCCCAAATTACTCCCACACGACCACCCACGTAAGCCATGTGTTCAGCAAAGTGACAAATGTTTGGGTAATTTAACCCGATCAGGCCAACACTCTGAGAAATACTTCTTCCTTTTCCTTCCTGCCCTGACCTTTTCCCAGCAAGTCCATCATTTTTTTCCTCTCACATTACATGAGGCAACAGGGTTTAGGCAGAAAAACCAGCCCCTTTCTGCATTTGACAGCCCACCAAACTGGAGGAGCATGGGAGTCAGGACAGCCTGTGAAGGGAGGCCTCTCCTACACACCGAATAGGAAAAGGTTCCCAGGTTCTCCAGGATTTGGGCACAAACTGAGCAATTCCACAAATCAGATCAGCAATTTAAAAGAAACCTTTCCCACAACTTTCCCCATTCCTCGAGGCCACTATATAAACTTCCTCCCAAGTTTACTGGATTCCAAAAGCAATGTGGGATGATCTTATTAATGTTGAGCAGTATCTGAAGGGTGGGACACAGGGGGACATGGCCAGCCTCTTCTCAGTGTCTGTGGGGACAGGACAAGGGCTGATAGCCTCAAGTTGGAGCACAGGGAGTTCCGCACCAATCTGGGGAAGAACTTCTTCCCAGTGAGGGTGAGGGAGCCCTGGGACAGGCTGCCCAGGGGGTGTGGAGTCTCCTTCTCCGGAGATATTCCAGATCCGCCTGGACACTGACCTGTCCTAGGGACCCTGCTTCGGCAAGGGGTTGGACCCAATGATCTCTGGAGGACCCTTTCAACCCCTACAATTCTATGATGTCCTCCCCGCCTAGCACCATACATCTTGGCCAGATCTGGATGCTGTCCACCTCTTCCTGCTCTCCAGAAGCAGAAGAGATTGCTCACGATCTCCATCCCCAGCTTAACCTCGCCTTCATTTCCAACATCCCATTTCATAATACAACTACTGGCCAAGTTCCCCTTGCCTGGCAGCAGATGCCCCTCCAAAAACAAACCGAGTTTTGATAAGGCAGCGACGCTGGGCATTACCTTGAGCCTCTGGAACTGCTGCTGGCCCTGCACCGGCACGGCTGGCGGCGTGGGGTGAGTGTGGCTCGGCACCACCTGGCTCCCGTGAGGCTGCACCGGCGCAGTGTGGTGGTGGCCGCTGTGGACGGCTGCGATGGCCGGCCCATGGCTACCTGAGCTCTGCGGAACGGCCGATACCTGCCAAGACAAGAGGACGTCAAGGTACGGGCTGCAGGTTCATGGGCAGGGAGCAAGATCGGTCTTTCCCAACCCACATAAACAAGTAAAATTTTAAGGAAGCAGAAACACCTTTTGTCCTTTAATCATCATTTCTAACAACCTTACTCAAAAAACCATCTTTTGTTTCCTTCAACAGTGACCCTGAGAGACCTAAAACCAAAACAAGACGATTCTGATGGTTGAGAATCCAGCCTGTGATAGTCTGAACACAGCAGAGCCCTCTCTGCAAATGCTGGAGGTGTGTCCAGCCCACTCTTAAAATACATTTTATTTCCCTTCTCCTCTTCCTCCTTCTCCTTGTAAAGGAGGCAAGAGAGGGAAGAGCGTCACCTAATGACCCTGGGGGGAACACTTTCTAAAACACTCCCATTTTCCTGAAACTCTCCCTTCTAAATGCTGATCCAAGCTGGTCCGTCAGGCTTAAGATCACTCAAGATATCACACGCCTGCGACAGAGCCACCGTATGAACAAACCTTTTCCTGCTGAAGAAGGGAAAAATGGACAAAATTCCCTGCATATATCTGCCTCTAGGATTTAGAGACCATGCTGTGTTTGCTCAGGTGGCTCTGAACACGAAGCCTTAAAGCACGTGTTTAAAATGAGATGCACGATAAACACGTCCAACCTTCCTTTTAGTTTAGGAAGCCCTGGTGACTACAACAAACCCTTGTCTTGGATGCAGAATTCTCCTGTGAAGCGACACGGTGCTGGCTGGCGGCGCAGCAGGGATCACAGCCCAAATACAGCAAGGGGAGGAGGGCACGCACCTGGTAGCTGGGAGTTACCGAGTACTGAATCCCCGTGGCAGACTGCATGGTGTCCGAAACCGCCTCATACACTGGAGGTGCCGGAGCGAGCACGCGGTGCTGGTGCTGGAAAGCTTCGGTGCTGCTGGTGATACGCCTCTGCTGCGACGCATACACGGGTGACTCCTGCTCGTCCAATCGCCGCTTCATTCTGAACTCATGCTCGGGAAGCGCAACAAAACCTGTTAAAACCAGATCATTTAATGAACACCATGGGGTTCGGGGCTCCCTGACGAGTGCTGCGGATGCTGAGTCCCCCAAGAGCACCCAGGGCAGGTTTCTGTCCCTTCATTTTGGCCGCTGCTACCTTGAGACAGGAATTAAGACTCACCTTTCTGCATAAAACACACTAGAAATAAAGCAAATTGTTACTCTGAAGAAATTGCTAAGGTCTAACCAATCTCAAAGGATGCTGCTGGTATGGGCATCTTAAGTAGATGCAGATCCTGAGCGACGCAAAGCTCAAGGAATGAGGTATTGGAACAAGACAGACTGAGAGGGGCCACAATACCTACACACAGCCTGCACAAAGATGCCTACACTGGAATCAGAAAAGAAACAGACCTCTCAGACACTCCAGGTAGGCTGATGGGCAGCTGTGAGAGATGCTTTAAAAACACAGGAGGGATAGAGGAAGGAGGGGAAAAGCAGGATGCCTCATCCGATTTGGAATTAGTTTACAGGGCCCCAAAGTAAAGTGCTCTCCAGTTAACACACCTAAGGCATGTGTAAGCACAGCAAAACCCTAGAGTATACCAGGAGTACACTGGACACCGCACAGCCGTCCTGGCCCCGCTCACCAGCCCTGGAGCCGAAGGGCGCAAAGCGGAGCATCACCCGTGGGCGCCATGGTTGGCACCCTGTGAGCACTGAGCAGCAGCACCAGCTCTCCTGCTTACTCTCCAGGGTTTTTTCCCTTCTCCAACGAGTCCCTGCACTACTCTGAAAGCTGTCTTCATGCAACAGGTTGCTGTGCTGCTGCCCTGCTCCTCAAAGTGCCATGAATCCTTCTCTCCAAGCTCACCTGCTCTCCTCTGCAAGCGAATTTCCGTGCTGTTTGCTACACACCGACAGTGACTGAGATCCTATCGTCCACCCATCAAACCACTGGCTGCTCAAAAGCACACGCAGCTCGTTAAGGTGTTTGATGGACAGAGAAGAGAGTGAAATCCACCTTCATCAGCCTCCAATTGATCAGGGCCTCTCCAAAGACAAGTCCTTCCCAGTTCCGGTGTAGTTAAACACAGACAAACAAGGGAATGACAAGGGGGAATGGCTTAAAGGTAAAGGAGGGAAGGGTTAGATGAGATATTAGGGGAGGGTTCTTTACAGAGAGAGTGGTGAGGGGCTGGAACGGGCTGCACAGAGAGGGGGTGGGTGCCCCATCCTTGCAGGTCTTCAAGGCCAGGTTGGATGAAAACCCTGAGCAACCTCGTGTAGCTCCAGGCCTGGAGGTTGGTGGCCCTGCCTGTGGCAGGGGGTTGGAACTCTGTGAACCTTGGGGTCCCTCCCAATGCAGACCAGTTTATGATTCTATGATTCCTTCCAGAATAACGAGACAAGAACCAACTAAGCCAATTCTCATCTACCAAGTCAGGACAGCTCCTCACAGTCTAAATGCATTGTGAAGCCAAGAGAGATCGTTCACCACTATCTCAGCACACGAACAGTATGTAAATGGGAACCAGGCTCAAGAATAGAGCCAGGTGGGCTTGGAAACAACAAGCTGTGTCCAGCAAAGCGTTCGTCCCTCTTTACTGGTCTCTCCTTTCCCTTGGAAGGGGTAGGACGAAAAGGAAGACACCTTTATTTCTTTTTTAGAGTGGCTGCTCAAGTTTAATCCCTCAGAACAAGAGGCCTTTAGCAGGTCCCCAAAGCACCAGGCAGGCAGAAGACAGCAGGCAGAGGAAGGCTCCTCAACCCCAGTAAAGCAAAAACCCCGCTGACTGGGTGTTAGTTACCTGGTTACAAACCCTAAGCAGGTCAGAACTCCGGCGTCCACTCAGAGGAGCACACACCAGGAGCTCCTATCACTAGTTGTGCCCACACAGTGAGTTGCCTTTTCCTTCAGCTGGTCTCTGCTGACAAATAAAGAGCCAGGCAGGTTAACTTGGAGCTATTCCCTTCAAGTGCAACCCGGATTTAGCTCGGTTAAAAATATAAAACCCCAAAAGTAGAGTTTGATGCTAACAAGGCTGGGAGTAAACTGAGCAAGGCAGGGAAATCTGGTCATCCAGCAGTGCTAGCCAGGATTTTACATGACAATGGCATGAGTAAAAGTCTGGGCAAAGCTTTGGTGGCATCTATTTATAACCTGCTCACCAACTTGGATAGCCTTCTGCTCCAAACACTGGAACCCCAGCCAGTCCTTCCACTTGCTTTTCATCTCCTGGGCTGGTTCACCCCTTACCCTCTTCAAGGGTGCAAGAGTTTTCCTTCCCTGTGGGAGCAGCCGTGTCGGTTTGCAGCCACGTACAGGCAATCCCCACAAAGCAGGAACGTTCTCAAAAGAACATCCCAAGCCACGTGTGATTTACTAGGAAGAAGTGAACGGTTTTCTGTGGGTTTGACCCACTGTCTGTGCTAAGGGAGGTACGTGGCAAAATACCTGGTGTATACCTGGTGTATATGTGGTGTGGTGGCTGTTACATGTCCCAGCCTTGTGTTTTACCTCTGCGCTTGTCACTTTGGATGGACTAATTAACCTTTAAAGCAGAGGCTGTCTGAGGACAGAACACCGGCTGGAAGACTCATGTGCCCTTCTGAGGATTAAAATGCCACCTTAGGCTGACCGAAAAGCCTTGTCCCTGTGGAGCCACCAAACACCTCAGCCCTGCGAGGGGTCAGGAATCGCGGTAGCACCGCGGACGCGCAGCCACACACACGCCAGCAGCGTGAACATCAGTTTGCAGAGCTCCTGATTCTCACCAACTGCTTCCAGAAACCTAGTTTGCCATACAGTCGACACTAAAGCTCCTGTTTAGTGAGCATTAAAGCCCCTGTAGGTGCTTCTTCCCTACGAATACCCCTCACCATCGCTAGCTGAGCTCGGATTCTGCGGCTACCCAAGCCCTGTACCTGCTTCAACTTCCAAATTTCATATTGCAGTCAAAGGAGAGCCAAGATCATAGGCAACAGTCAATGGCATTAGTCAGTCTTCCCTGCTAGAGTCCTACTTGGGGTCTGCACCCGCTGCAGAAGAGCGGTGGAGCACCCCTTAACGAAGATTACTAATACACAGGTTTTCTCAATCCTAGCAGAGATGACCTTGATACTCTGCTGCACCTAGAGAGAAGACTAGAGGTGTTAACTCTGCACCCACCATCACCAAAACTCTATGGGGAGGAGAAAGCACTTAGGCAGGAGCAGACCAGCACCAGAGCGGAGAGCGGTCTGAATCCTGCAGAAGAAAACACAACACCAAATGCTCCCCAAAAGGTCCTTGTGGTGGTTTGGCCCTGGCTAGAGGCCAAATGCCCACCAAAGCCACTCACTCACTCCCCTTTTCAGCCAAAGAGTGGAGAAAATACATATATATATTGGGATTACCAGATTGCTGATCCCAATCTAGCATCTCCTCCTTTCAAAAGCTGGGGAGATCCACCCCACAGCGAGTCCTACCCCTCCCAACAGCACACCAGCCGGCTGATAAGGAAGAAAGGCTGCGATGAAACCCAAGACTTGATAGGTCAGGTTAAACCGATTTAGCCAAAGCCGCCTGCTCCAAAAGGCAGTTCCACCCACCACCCTCCCCAGGATGGCCTGTTCCTCTCAGCACCCTTCCTGAAGCTGACACCCAAAGGTATTTCGAGGATCAGCCACATCATGGGTAGTGTCAAAGACTCGTGTCGGCCCCCGCCACGGCGATGTTAAGGAGCAGTACTAGGAGCAGCACGACGCTTACTTTATATAATCTGAATTTGGGGGGCAGTGAGGGGGAAATAAATAAGCAAAAGACCTCAAAAATACAGCTAGGGGTGCAGAAGACCGAAAGCAAGGCACAAGCTTTGGGTCCTTCCCTTCGTTAGCAGCATGGACCTGAAGCACGCAGGAGAGCTCGGCAACAACCCAACGGAGCCAGTCCATGGGGAACCTTTCCCCAGCATCCCTCCTACCCAAACTATTCACTTAAAGCACGCCACATCCTGCCTAGAGAAGGATGAAAACTACATGTTCCACTTATTGTTTGGTTGGGTTTTGGGGTTTTTCCAGCGTTGCCTTTCTCAGGGAAAGGATACCATGTGGGAACACACACCTCTCATCTTCCCACCTGGCTCACTGCCTTTGGCCAGTGCTGGGTAAGGTGCATCAGGCAGACACACGACAAGACACTCACAGGCTCCTCAGCTGGTAAAACAAGGGAAAAAATTTAAAATTTGTTTAAAAAAAAGGGGGGGAAAAAAAGGTACATTGCATCTCAGTAACACCACCAGAATTCCACAACTCTAACCCTCCAAGTTCACTGGAGGGTTTCCCCAACCATCTGCCTCGTGTAACCCAGTGGGACCGATAAACCTAAGTGGAGCGCATCCCTCCCGCTCCGGTGGGGAGGAGAGGGGAAGGGCTGTTGGTTTTTGATCTTATTTCAGGTTTTCCAATCAGGTCTTCTGGTGTTAAGAGATCAGCTGTTAAGTAAGTGCCAGAATCAAGAGCAAAAAGGCCGATGGAGAATAGGAAGAAAGGAAAAAGGGAAGGTCTGCTGTCACCTGTTGGAACTGCAACACGCCATCCTCACGAGCACACCATGAAAGCCCCAACCCAGAGGATCTCAGTCCCTGCAGAGAGAGGACCCTGCTGATAAAAGGGCAGGGAAATCCCATCACTGCTGGTGAGGTCTTTTAAGGGGTGTGGAGAGGGACACTCTGTAATAACCTTTCCTTTCAAGGGAGAAAGTGGAATACTTGGAATTGGCACACCTAAGGGGAGGGCTCTGACCCTGGTGATGGGTCCCTCATAGGATTTCGATGCCGTACATCACGGTGCCTACTGGAAAGCAGCAGGCTCAGGGTTGTGGCAGCACTGCTGTCTGTGCATGACTTCCAGAACATGACCCAGCTTGTTCAGCAACTGCTGGTGTGTGTGTGTGTTATATCTATGTGGGTACTCATGTGTGTGTACAGTGCCACGCACAGCCCAGATCCCTGGCCCATAAATTGGGAATAAGCTCCCAGCACTGCTGTGCAGAGAGGGACACCCCATGATTGGAGACTCATTCCGAAACACGCAAAGGAAATAAGGAAAAGAAAGAAAAAGCCCCCAAGAAGTGAGGGAAAAGCATTACATGAAGCTTTCCAAGGAGTTAGGAGCGTTTTCCACAAGGTGACTGCCTACAGGTGACGTGCCAGCAGCCGCCATGAGGCAAACAGGACATCGAGGATGGATTATCCGGGTGGGAAACAGAGGGTAAGGGAACCCATCTGTGCTGCACCCAAGCAGCAAACAGCCTCCACAGCAAAGAGAGCGCCCAAACCGAGCTTAGCATCATTCTGCCCGGCTTCCTGAATGCGTTTTCCCTGCGCCCAGAGAGAATCATCAGAATACTTTTATTTTCAAAATTAAAAAATAGGGGAAAAACCACCCTAAAAAACCCCAGAGACAAGACCCCATGGGGAATGGGGGGGTAAAAAAAAAGCAGCAGGACCCCAAAAGCAGCACATCCCCTTGCCTAACACCCTGAAGCAACAGCTATTACGGGACTCTGGTCTCTGTTCCAGCTTGAAGAGTCCTAAAAGCTTTCCAGCGCCGGGAGAAGACCAGCACAGCAATCTGGACAGAAAACGATTCATAAATCCTGGAAACGTAAATGATCCGCCTGCCAATTCCAGCACGATGTTCCCGGCTCCAAGACCCACACGTGCCAGCAGCCTGCACGGAGGGTTTCCCTCCCTCCCTCCTTCCTTCCCTCCCAGCCCTGACAATCCGGATCGGGGAGGCGAGGGCAGAGAGCATCCCCCTTCCCACCCCGCTTGCAAAAGGGGTCGAAAGCACCAGGAGTTTCCCCAGACTTGAAGGAAACCCGTGACCATTTCACTGGGTGAGCTACGGCGTCGAAGCTTTTCAGCTAAGCTCACGCTGAGCCCGTGAGTCTTAACCAGAAGAGGTGGGTGGGAGGGACGAGGACGGGAGGTTTTGGGGTGAGAAAGCGCAGTTTCCTCTCGCAAAGGGCACGCTGCCTTCACCTGGGCAGGGAAGGGGGGAAAAAAAAAAAACCCAACCCCAAACCAAGCCTTAAAAAGACACTTTTCCATTCCCTGACATCCAGCACGGGCTGACAGGAGGCTCCCAGGGCGCTTTTATGTGACAAAGGGCTTTAAAATTACTGTATCAACGTACAGTTGGTGGTTTATTATATTGTATTAAGGGCAGAATATTGTAGGGCGACGTATAGCTTGGTTATTTTATAAGACCCCTACAAGTCAGGACCAGAAGCACTAATGCATCCATCCTGGAGTAAGTTGGATGTTTCCCCACTTGTTTATCGGCCCCACAGGGCTCAGGGGCCCCAGTAAATAACACAAGGAGTTAGAAAAGAAACAGAAAGGCATCAGGTCACCCTTAATCCACGCTTCAGCACACGAAGCAGTGGGTTTTGATTCCTCTGCAACCAGGTGGGAGATGAAAGATCCAGGCGTGTAAGTGGAGCTGCCTTGGATCACTTGCTCCACTGCTGTTTTCAAGGAATTTTTAAGGGATTTTTTAAATTTTGATTTTGGAGTCGGTTTTTTTTTATAGTTTAGCAGTGGAAATGCTTGCTATTTCTTCCAGGTTGTAACCCTTCCCAGCAGCACGGGGTGTTACCCATCCCTGTACACAGGTTGTCTGCACAAATAACCACTATGGAAACTCATTTCTCTATTTCAGGAAAACACATGAAGGCAAAAAAACCCACCCCAGTATTTAGTTTTTATCAAGCTATCTCAACCCCAAGGCCGGCCTCTGGTGATCCCCAGGGGAGGGGTGGGGGGGAAACCCCAAACCCAACCTAACACCCACCCTAAGGTAGTTTCTCCGGATGCACGGGAAGAATGAAACTCCAGGGCTGAGGTAGTGAGTTCGGTCGGGTCTCTGGCTGGGTTTGAGGCACAGCACCGAGCAGGATGAGTCCAAGAAAGAAATTAGAAA
Source organism: Gallinula chloropus (assembly GCF_964237585.1). Taxonomy (NCBI): domain Eukaryota; kingdom Metazoa; phylum Chordata; class Aves; order Gruiformes; family Rallidae; genus Gallinula; species Gallinula chloropus. The sequence continues at coordinate 2,607,728 of NC_140094.1, read as the reverse complement.
AGAAAACCGAAGGTAGCTCACCCTTAAATACACTTAAACATTAACAGGGGCGAGCGGAGCTGTCTGATCTCTGTATATCATCTGTACGTGGCTCCAACAGGTCCTTACAGAGCTGAAAAACCGCGGGCAGCAGGAGGCTTTAAGAAGGGGCAGGGGGGAGGAAAGCGGGGGTGGGGGGGGCGCGTAGGGTTAGGGATGTGATGCCGGGTACCGGTTCGGAGGGAGCACAGGGAGCCGGCCCGGTGGGGAATGGAATACCACCCACCCACCCCTCCCTCCCTCCCTCCCTCCTCTCCCCTCCCCATCCCCCTGTTGCCGAGCCGTAAACCGCTTTTAATGGCAACTTCTCCGGGAAGTTGGGGTGGGCGATGGGGGGGTTGGGGGGCACCGGGGGAGGTGTCGTGTCGTGTGCCCCCCTCCTCCCCCCCAAAACGGCTCTGGGCCTCCCCCGGCCCGGCCGGCGGGCGAGCTCTGCGGAGCGGAGGGGAGCCCGGCGAAGGCTCCGTCGCGCAATGCGGCCGGTACCGGGGGTGTGCAATGCGGGAGAGGAGAGAGAGAGAAGGAGGGAGGGAGGAAGGGAGGGAGGGAGAGCGAGCGAGCTCTCGGGGGGCGGTCCCGCCGCAGCCCGGGAGCGGCACCGGGCGGAGGGCGGGAGGAGGGGCGGAGGGAGGGAGGCGCCCGCCCGCCTCGCAGCGCGCCCAGCGGCTGCCGTACGCTCCGCCCGCCGCTCCCGCCATGCCGGGACACCCCCCTGGAGCCCGGCGGGGCGGGGCGGGGCGGGGAAGGGAGGGAGGGAGGACTCACGACCGCCCGCCCGAGCGGGCCGGGGCTCCCCGGGGAGTCGCGCCGCGGGGAAACGCGTTACCCCCCCCCCCCCCCCCTTCCCCCTCCCCCGCCGCCGCCGCCGCCCCCCTCCTCCTCCTCTCACTCCCCCCCCCCCCCCGCACCGCCAGCGCGCGCGGTACCGGCGCCAGGCCCCGCCCCCTACGGATCGCCGGAGGGGGCCGGCACCGGGCCTGGCGTCCCCCCGTTCTCCCCCCACACCAACCCGCGCCCTCCGCCCCCTCTCCCTTACCTCGAAGCGGGCCCTGGCAGCGGCCGAGTCTCCCTCAGGGTCAGGGGGCGGCGGGGCCGCTGCGGGCCCCTCCCGGGCGGGGGCGGGCTGTTCCCGGCGCGGTGAGGTTTGGGGGGGGTGGGGGTCCCCGCGCCCCTCCTCCCGGAGGAAAGGGGGGGGGGAGGGGGGGGCGGGCGGGGGCGGCGCCGAGGCCCCGGGCGGGAGGGGGGGGGCTCGGCGGGGTGTGTGTGGGGGGGTAAGATGGAGTAACCGTCTCTCGGCCGCCGCGGCGGAACGCTGCCCGCTTCTCTGTTCCCCGGGAAATCCCGCCCCTCCCCGTGCAGGGGGGGAGCCCCTAGAGCCTATTGGTGGGCCGGCGTGCCCGTCTGCCCTGCGACCAATCGCCGCTTCGGTCCCGCCCACCTCGCCCGCCCCTATTGGCCACGGCCCCCAGGAAGGGGATGTGGAGAGGAAGGGAGGGAAGGGGAGTGGGGAAGGGAGGGGGGGTTGGGGAGGGTGGGGGGAGCGACCGCCGAAGAAAAATGTCCGTATAAGCAGCAAGCCCCGCCCCCTTTCCCGCCTCCTCCGCCTTCCGATTGGCTGGGACCGAAACGCTCCAGCCAACCGGCGAGCGGGCAGCGCTACCGTCACAACGGGGAGCCCGCCCACGCGGCGGGGCTGACCCCGCCCCCCCGGCCAGCGAGGCCCCGCCCCCTCTCTGGGGAGCCCTTTTGTGGAATGTTTACATCGGCTGCGGCGGGCGCGCTCGCGGTCTCCCCCCCCCCGCCCCCCCACTCACGGCGCGCCCGCACGTGCTCCACACACCCCCCCCCACCTCCCCCACCAACTCCTCCCGCCGGTTCCCGCCGCCGACATCCCCCCCCCCCCGCACCAAAAGGCGGGAAGTAGTGGAGCGGGGTGGGGGGGGGGGTTCCCCCTAAGGATGGGGGAGGGGGGGGGTGCGAGCGGCGCGGCGGCGGCGCCTTTTGTCCCTTCACCCCCCTTCACTTCCGGGCGGATCGGTCACACGTGCGGGGAGGGGGCGCACACCCGCGCGCGCACGCACCGAGCGGGGGCCGGAGGAGGGGGTGCGGGGGGAGGGGGGCGGGCAGAGGGGAAGGGGAAGGCGGAGGGGAGGGGGGAAGCGAGAGAGAGCGAGAGAGGCAGAGGCCTGCGCGCCGAGGGGGCGTGCCCGCCGCGCCGCAGCAGCCAATGGGAGCGCGGGGAGGGGGCGTGGCCAGCACGGCGGCCTCTCCCCCCCCCCCCCCTCATACACACACTCGTTCTACGCCACCCTCCCCCCCCCCGCCCGCCCCGCGCGCGCTTCCCGCCGTTGGAGCGCGCGGCTCCCTCCTTCCCCTCAGCGCCTCAGCTCCCGCCCGCCTCCCCCTGCCCGGCCCCGGGGCGGCGAATCCCGGCGAGGGGGTGGGCGGTGTGTGTGTCTATGGGGAAAGAAGGGGGAGGGGGGGTAAAAAAGCAGCTGTTACATACCCTCAACGCGCAGGCGAGGCGCCCTGAATGGAAGGGAACTTCCCCCCGCCGCCGATTGGCTCCCCCGAACCCGTCGTCAGGGCCGGACCCGCCCACCGGCGGGAGAAGGAGCGGGGAGGGAGGGAGCTGACACCCGCCCCGGCCCTACCGCAAGCCCTGGCCCGGCGCTACGCTGCGAGCAGGAGGCGGGGCGTCGGCCTCTCGTTTCTGTAGTATTACTTTGACTCTGTTTAATTCCTTCCCCCACTCTCCAAGGGTTTCCAGAGTTGCAGAGAGAGTTCCTGGCTCCCCAGCCTTCCCCCCCCCCCGCCTCACGCAGGAGCCGGGCCCGGCCGTGGATGAGCTGTCACCGGGCCTGCAGCCGCCTCAGATCAGCCGGAGCCAAAAATAAACACCCACCCCCTCCAAACTCCAGTTAAAACACACCTGACGAGCAGCAGCATCACTTACACAAGCTCAGAGCCTCTTGTTTCGGGTTGGGTTGGGGTTCCCCCCCCCCTTTGTAGCTGATTTTGTCCATTCTGGAGCTCTTAACCTCCAGTAAGGGCCGTGAGGCCGGGACATGAAGGCACAGCAGAGCTGCATCCATCTCACTCAGCTTTGAGTTGCAACTAGGGTTTGGACGCTGCAAGGGCTCCAGTCAGGGGGGTGTTTAAACCTTCCCACCCTGCTGTGGGATCCGGCCCCAGCCCAGGAAGCTATTGGCAAGGAAGAACCTGCTTTGGCAGGGGGGTTGGACCCAGTGATCTCTCAAGGTCTCTTCCAACCCCTACAATTCTATGATTCTATGATTAACATCTCCACTGTGAATTTTGCCCCTAGTGACTGCGACCCCTCAGCTCCAGGATCCTCAGGGGCATGGGACACGCTGCAGGCAGAGTAAGGAAACCTTCTACCTGCACTCCTCAGCCCCGTTTCACCTGGGGCTCTCTGAAAACTGCTATGTTTCACCTTCCCGTAGTGGCCATTTCCACTGAAATCTGTTACTTCTACTGCTGAGCGGGACCTGCTGGCACAGGGACGAGGAGGGGATGGACCAAAACCTCGTGTTGTGCAAGAGGACTGAATACACCGGCTTTGACAGGAAACATAGCCCTGGAAATAGTTACAGGGGGTGAGTGTTTGGGGTGTTTTCCCATGGAAAACGCTTCCAAACCCTTTCCCTCCGCCTCCGGCACAGATGGGATCTCCATCCCTCCTTGAAGGGAGGTCTACGACAGCGGTGTATCTGAGCAGTTCCCACCCAGAGCTGGTGTCGGTGATCTCCTTTCCTCTCGTCCTCACCTAAGCAGAGTTTTATCCGTGTTAATCCCCACTCCCCTGCGCTCCCAAGGAGGGGGGGGGGGGAGGAGGCGGCCGAAGAAATCCTTTGCCCCCGTCTTCTGCTGTCACCTTTCTGTCCAGAGCCACCAGACAGGGTTAAAAATCCCCCAACCTCAAGTTTAAAGTCCAAAACCACCGAAGGTTGATCTTGCCGCAAGAGGAGTCGAAAAGGGAACCTTTTTAAAAGTTAAAAAAAGAAAATAGAACACTTAAGTTTAAATATATATATACACACATATATATTAACATGAGCCTTCAGCACCCTCCGGTTCTGGGCTGCCCGGTGTTCCTGCCCTGCCACTGACAGACATCCAGGACATGGTTCTCCTGGGAAACACTTCGGTTCTGCACCCACAAGGTAGGGAAGGAAGCTAAAAGGCACGACTGCCTTCAAGCCGTGCTCCACAGCAGAAAGTGGTACCTAGAAGAACAGGATGCTGCAACGAAACCGCTTCCACAGGCTCCAAGGATGCTCTGAACGCCTGTCCTGCTGCCTCCCTCTGCTCTTTTCCAGCCACCCAGCTGAAGCGTTCGGTGCCGGTTTGGCACAGCCAAGTGCATCCACGCCTGGAGCGCTGGGGAAAGCTTCTCCCTCTGCCAGTCCCAGAACAGTGCTGGGCTCCTTGGCTTTTTCAGACTCCAGCTGAGCAAACACAGGTGCTGCTCTTCCCACCCGCCAGCGTTTCCTCTCACCCGGGAGCCTCCGCACGTGTGCTCTCCCGCTGGCTCCAGGGCTGGATTCACACCAGCCACCTCTTTTCCTCCCTCAGAAGCCTTGGGACTGACACACCTCACACCCCAAGGCACTGGGGATTTCCTCCCCCCTTGGCCATCCCCGGGGTGGTTTTGTGCCCTACACTTAGAGCACAGCAGTGATATCCTTGCCCCCCCAAATCCAGCAACACCACGCCTTTCCTCCACGCCACCGCCGTTCCTCATGGCATAGCATTTATTGCAGAATGCTCCCAAAACTCAGGATGAGGATGGATACACTCCCACCAGGGAAATAACCCACCACTCCCCCTCCTTTCACCTCTGCTACCATCCCTTCGGTGTTAAAGGATGATGAGACGAACCCTCCCTCGTGGGAGTGGGGGCAAGCGACAGGCAGATCCCGCTGCCCATCCCGCTGGCTCGGCCCCCCCATCCCAGCAGCCCCCTGGAATCTTCTACATAATTAGGAATAAAAATCAAGACGGGAGGAAGGTGACAGCTGGACAAAGGGACCCTGCGAAGAAGAGGAGGCTCCCAAGAGCTGGTTGCTTGGAGCAGGTAGAGATTGTTCCTGGGGAAAAAGAGCTAGAAGAGGGGGTGGGCTTGGATGTCATGTCCCCCCCACCCAACCCCCTGGTTAACAGCATCTTCCCACCTTCCCTCCTGTAGTTATCCTGCTCGCCCAGGAAGAGCTGCCTGCAGCCTGGTTATCTCTCACAGGGCCTTACCCAGGAGGGCAGAATCAGGGCTGGATGCCTCTTACAGGAGGCAAGAGGATCGCTCCCCAGTTGTTGTATTTATACATCGATACAAATCAAATCAAAACAACCCCCCCTCACCCCCTCCCCCCAAAAAAAAAGGAACAACAACAAAAAGGTTTCTCCGCACGAGAGCAAAATAGGAACATTTACAAATACTTCTGGCTCTGGCTTGGATCAAGTTAATGTTAAATACAACCAAAAAAAAACCTCCCACCCCAACCCCCTTCCCCCCAAAAAAACTCCAAAATGAAAAAAAACCAACCCACCCCCCTTCCAAGATTATAAAAAAATAAGAATATACACAATCAATCAAAGAGCTTATTACAGTATAAAGTTACCAAGGCCTGGGTGCTGCCATCCCAGCACCATGGGCAGGGGCTTGGGGGGGTTGGCAGGGGGGACTGGGGGCCAGGGATCGGAGCGGCCGTCCCCAGGGGTCGGCTTGCTGCCTCCAGACTGTTTGGGCTTCTTTTCTCCCCTCTCAGGGCTTTTCCAGCCCGTGACTCACTGCCAGCTTGGGAAAGCAAGTCAGTCCCCGTCATCTCGTACCTAGCGACTCCACGAGGATGCTGGTGATCCCCCCCCACCCCCCTCCCCACCACCATCCACAGTCAAAATCCTCCAGATCCTCCTCCCGGCGGGAGATGAGGATGAGGAAGATGTGATGAGTGGGGTGGGAAACACCAGCAAGCGTCCCCGTGCCTCCCCACGGGACGGGCACCGCATCCCAACGCTGCCCGCGAGGAGCAGGAAAGGGGTGTGGGGGGGTGGGAAGACAAAACAGAGCCAGGACCAAACTCACCCCTCCAGGGCTCACAGGGGTGGGGCAGCAGGACAGCAGGGGAGCTGCTAAACCGGGGTGCTTGTATATATGTATCTATATAATAGCTGGGGTGGGGCAGAGCGAGGATATATTATATACACACATACATACAGACACGCAGGCGTAAGGCTGAAGTAGGTGCCTCTTCCTAAGGCCCCCCCCCCTCCCCCAGGGGTGGGGGCTGGAGATACATTTCTTGGGGCTGTACAAAGCCACCTTCTCTTAAGGTACATTTTAGATGGTCCCAACGACGAAACCAATAAAATTAAAAACAAACAAACAAAAAAAAACCCCCAACAAACCCCACCCCAAAACTCAAAGAGGAGGAAAAAAAAAACCAACCCAAAAAACATAACAACAACCACCCACCTCCGAAAATGACCAACTGCCCCCCCCACCCCAGAACAGAAATACCACGGAGAGGGGAGCGAGAGCCTCTTCCCACCCCGTCCTCCTCCCCGCCCCGGCTGGGTCTGAATAAGGCACGGTTCCATAACAGTGCTAATAGTCGAGGGAGGGACGGACAGACAGACACCTCTGCACCTCTGTGCTCCGGCACCGGCACCGCTGACGGCTCCGCCGAATCCCGACAGGCGCCGGAATCGGGTCTGGTTACCCCGGGGAGGGTGGGAAAAGGAAAAGGGAAGGTGTGTGGTAGGGGGTGGGCGGTGTAGGTGGGCGTTGTGCGGGGAGGCGACGATGGGTCTCAGTGTCCCGGCGAGGTCCTCTCCTGGGGGGGCCGGCTGTGGTTGGCGGGCAGCAGCCCCTCGCGCTGGGCGTGCTCGAGGACGGCGGTGTAACAGAAGTAATACTGCTCGGGGGTCTGGATGCTGAAGGCGCGCTGGGTCCGCATGCGCAGCACCGTCTGGTAGATGTTCAACGTGCCCACGTCCTGCAGCTGGGACAGGCAGATGTCCAGCGCGCAGAAAGTACCTGGGGACAACGGTGGGGACGGCGTCAACCACCCAAGTGCCACCCAAGTGGGAGTTCCCCCCCTCCAGCCTCCCACACGAGGGCAGAGACTCATCCCTGGTCCGACGGCTGTGTGAAAGTCCTGGGGACACGTGTCCCACCTCAACAGCAAACACACCATGGGTCCCCAAGATGGACATGTCCCCCCCAAAAACCTCCACACCCCCACCCCGCTACCTGTCCTGCCGATGCCAGCGCTGCAGTGCACCACGATTGGGGGTCCCCCGGGGTGACCCTTGAAGCGAGGTCCCAGGGCGCTGACGGCCACTCTCTGTTGCTGTTTCACAGCCCCCAAGAAGTCGATGAGGGTGGCGGCGGAGGAGGGGACGCCGTAATCCGGCCAGCTCAGGTACTGGAAGTGGGACACCAGCCGCCGCTCCCTCGTCTGGGGGGAAAATGGGGAAGGGGGGTGGGGGTGGGTTAGTCCCTCTCCTCTCCGGCACCGTCGTACTGTCCCCTTTCCTGGCAGCCACATACCTCCGAGCTGTGGATCTCCAGCACGGTTTTCTTGTAATGGTTGAGGTTCTCCACGCCCAGGTTGGTGATGGTCAGGGCCCCGAAGCACACCTGGAAATCCTCCTCCAAGGGCCAGTACTGCCCACACTTCCTCCGGCCTCCCTCCTCCAGCCTGGGAGCATGAGAAGGACAAGCTGGTGATGTCCTCCACGCCCTGCTAGGGAGGCACCCCAAGCCACCACCCGCCTCCAGACAGGTCTGTCCCGGATGTGGTGTCCCCACCCTGGGGGGCTGGGGGTGTCTGGCTGTGGGGTCACTGCAGGGAGCGTAGTGCTGCTCCTCCAACAGCAAACACACCCCACCCCACCCCAGGCCCGTGCCCCCGCTGCGGGCACTCACCGGGTTGTCATTACGATCACCAGTACATTCTGCTCCCACACCATGCGCCAGAAGTCCCCATAGGTGTTTTCCAGAGGCCCTGGGAGGACAACCCATGCATCAGCCCAAAACACGGCAGGTTTGGGCAAGCCCCTTCACCCCACAAGCCTCCACCAGCCCCCCCTCACCCATCCCAGGTGAACATGGCCCCTTCCCAGGGCGGACTGACCCCGGTGTAGATCCACCACCCCACCAACTGCCCCCCAGCACCCGATCCCTACGGCTCAGCACCCACCTCCCCTCTCCGCTCTCTACTGCTTCATCCCTGGGGAGATGAAGCAAAGCCAGGGGTGGGGTTTAGGGGCAGGAGGAGGAAGAGGAGGCTGCTAGCAGGGGGCTGGCTCAACCCAGGACCCCATCAGCATGGACAAGGCCAAAGGCTGATGGATCCTCTTCTAGGAGAAGCTCCTCTCCCTCCTGGCTGGAGGGGACTAAACACACCCGGAGAGGAAGGGGACTTGCTGGGCAGTGCCTTCCTCCCAGGATATCCCCCCACCTTCCCCATGGCTGGTGGCTGATGCTGGGCAGGGAGGTGAAGCCCACATTGGGAGCCCAGTAACACCTCGGGGGCTCAGGCCATACCCTGAGTCCCGATGTAAGCGTTCCTCTGCTTGTAGCCGTCCATGAAGCTCGCGTTGATGTAGTCAGTCAGCTAAGGGAGGGGTGAGGTAGAGGGAGGGGTGCAAGGGGAAGGGAAGGGAGAAAAGCACGCACAGCATGAGCTCTCTGGACCCCCACAGTCAGGATGGGACCCCCCGTTGCACCCCCAGGTTGGCTCACCTCCGGACGGCTGTATGGCTTGGTCAGCTTGACGCGGGTTTGGTCCAGGCAGGGTACGTCCCCGTACCGGTTCTTCTCCTGGTTGTAGGGTGCCCTGGGAGCCGGGGGAGGTGGATATTGGGTGGGAGGAGTTGGGGGAAAGGAGGAGGAGGGGGGGGACGCGGGAGTGTTTTGCAGGCGGGAAGGAAAAGGCAGCATCCCTTCCCCTGCGCCTGCAGCCTGGGCTCTGCTGCCATCACCTGGCCAAAGCCTGGGGAAGGGAAATCCTCTGGCCCCTCCAACTCCCGGGGACTGTGGGAACCGCCAAGGCGATCGATCGGTCGGCAGCATCCCTGGGCAGGGGGCTCGCAGCACGCCTGGGCTGGGGGCTCTACATTGCTAACCCAAAGCACCACAGCCCAAAAAAGCGGCTGGGCTGAGCAGCGCGGGAATGGGAGGGTGGGGACACCCAGGTTTTTTTTGGAGCAACAGAAGGGACCCCCCCCTACGCTGACCCACACCCAGCTCTGTGTCCCACCCCCTGGCCCGACTCACAAAGAGCAGACGAAGGTGCCGGCCGGGCTCCTCCGCCGAATATCTTCGTACTCTTCGTAGATGCCCCGTTTCTGTTTGTGGGCCACGTGATCCAGCAGCTCCTGGAGGGTGACAGACTTGGGTCCGGGGACGTGGACGGAGCCGTTATCTTTGGGGGCCACCAGCGGCACCAGGATGAGCTCGTCCAGGGGGTCGGGGTGCCCGTTCTGCTGGGGCAGGAACCGGCAGTTCCAGCTCAAAGGGTCCAGTTTGAGGGACCCCCCGAGGTACTCGGGGAGACACTCCCGGGGAAGGTGCTCCTTCAGCTCCGACATCTTCACCATCTGCACCTGTGGGAGGAAGAGGAGGAACAGGGAGTGACTCCCAGCATCCTATCCCAAAGGAAAAACGGGATTAAAAAGTGGGGACACGGACTCATACATGAGGATGGACCTCCACACTCACCCGCTCCCGCAGCTTCTCCTTCAGCAGCAGGCTGATGATGGAGTAAGGGACACGAAACCACATGGGAGCTCCCACGATGAAAACCTTCTTCAGCCGAGCCGGGAAGGCACCCTGTGGGCAAGGAGAGGGGCGAGGGGGGGGGGGGGTCAGATCCACGTCTCCAGGAAGGAACTGACCCCTCTCCACGCTCTTTCAAGGACGGGATGTGTGTCCCAAAGGAGGTGACAAGCAGCAGAGGGACAGCGCTGCAGCTGCTGTGTGTGTGTGTATGGAGCCGACAGCCCCGTGGGCTCCCACTTATTTTCACGCTCTGATAGGGAAACAAATGATTTCCTTGGAATTGGGGTAGGCAGAGGGCTTGGCTCTGCGGGGGAGAGGTGAAGCCCGGGCACTGGGATCAGCACACAGCCCAGCCAACGCTCAGTGATGGTTCTTTCTTTCCGGAGAAGGGAGGAGGGATGGGATGCCAGTGCCAGTGAAGAATAATTTGCATCTGTTTTCCCAAAAAACTCCGCCAGCAGCTGCGGGAGGAATCCGGCACGGGGACAGCTGATCCCCTCCCACCCCTGGGACATCACAGCCCCGGATGGATCCAGCCTGGAAGAGGCTCCCATCTCCTTCCCGATGTCCTACGGGGTCTGGAGCACCACCGGCAACATGGGCTGACATGAAAATTTAAGCCAAAACCTCAGGACTTAGTTGGAGAGTGAGTGGCTCACGGGGCATCCCCGGGTCACCCCCGGCTGTTACCTTCAGCAGGTTGAGGATCTTCTTGCTGAGGTCCAGCTCGAAGTTGGTGTACTGGGAACCTGCCATGTCGTAGATGAACACCAGCCCGTTCCTCTGGGTCTCGAAGCTGAGGGGAGGGAGAAGAGCGGCGTCAACCCCGCGACATCCAACCGCTCAGCTCCAGTGTGAGCGGATCCATCCCATGCTAACTTCATCTTCATCCCCAAAAAATCCTCCTTTGTCCTTCTGGAAGGACTCACAGACCCAAATCTCACTTCTGCATTTCTCAGCCGCTCCATCACATCTTCCCAAGACTCTTACTTAAGCCTGGCTCGGGTCTTAAGCCTGGCTCAGGTGCATCACCCAACGATAGGTAAGTTCAAAACCCAAAAAACTCCAGCAAGATGAAACAGGACATCTCAGCTTTATATTTTAGGCAGGGCTCACATCACGCCTTGCCAGTGGCAGGGCTGCCTCCTCCCCAGCTGAAGCTGGGAGAAATCAGGGGCTTTGCTAAACTAAAACCTGGGTGTGAGCAGGGAAAGGCTGTGAAGAGCCCGGTTTGGGGCTTGTGGAGCAGGGAGGAATTTTGTTCCCCTGCTGAACACCTCCACAGGGATGACTGGCTTGGGGTCAAACCGGAGGGAGACAGGGAATTTCCAACCACAGGAAGCTGTGACCTAACAGGAGATGGGGCACCAGGGGATGGGGCACCAGACAGGCTCAGCCACAGTGTCACCTTCACAGGAGACACGGCACATCTTTTCCCTGCGAAACCTTCCAGAGGGATTTAATCCAAACCTCAGCAAGCAGCAGCATCTCCCCCCACACTGAGGAAGGGAAGCCGGGGGGGGTGGATCTCCCCAGGGAACCTGTGACCATACCCCAGCCTCACCTCTCCACAGCTCGGTCCAGGAGGTAGAAGAGCGCCTGGAGCACCACGTGCTGCACGCTCTTGCTGGGGTGGTGCAGCTTCGCCGTGAAGAGGGCGATGGAGGCGCCTGAGGGGTCCCGCACGCTCTGGCAAGGAAACAACATCAGGTTCCCTCAGCACCCGAGGATGCTGCGCAGAGCTGAGCCACCCAGCTGGGGCAATTTTTGGGTGGGTGGGTGGGGGGGGTGGGATGGGAAGGGGACACCTCCCCCCCACCTACCAGAATGGTGAACTTGCCGCTGAGCAGCTCCGAGCGCAGCGGTTCCTCGTGCGGCTTCAGCTTCACGATGCCTTCCTTCAGCCGCGTCTCCTGCGTGCGGGGGGAGCCAGTGTGACATCTGGCACGGGCACCCTGACCCTCCACCCACCCCAGGGGGTTGGGAGGGTGTGCACCCAGCCCCTCCGAGGGAAACCTCTGCTCCAGGGCTTGTCTTTTATCTGCCCAGCAGAGGATGGACATGGGCTGCAGCATCCAATGCTCAGCATGGGGAGGAGCAGCTTGGGAAAACCAGGGTGGGAAAGGTCTATGTGCTTATATATCCTTAATATATGGGGAGATGCTCTGCAGAGTGGAGGGGGATTGGGGTCTCCACGGTGACTCGCCATGGATAAAACTCATCAGGGAGCAGGGAGACGAAATGGGTAATTAAAAACAAAAGCAATGGGGAGGGTCGGCCTTGGGACTGGAGATCTGGTCCCAGATCTCCAGGGTGGGAAGCCTCAGCTGGGGTGGGCCCAGCCCCGCTCCCTTACCCGGTAGGAGTGGAAGAGCTCAATGGCCCGCAGAACGTCGAACTTTCGGGCCATGAGGAACTTGACAGCCACATTCCAGGAGAGTGGAGACACATTGTACTGACCCGTCCACTTGTTGATCTCCTCCAGGAACTGCTTGGTCGCCTACAGGAGAGACAAGGCGGCATGAAGTGAGACGGGAGGATGAGGAGGAGCTGCCCAAGGAGCATCCTCGGAGCTGCGCAGTCCTCAGGTGCGGGAAGGGGGCTGAGCGGGGCTTGGCAAACCCGGCAGCTGCTTGGGGCCAAGCGAGGAGCCTGAAGGCACGTACCAGGTGGCAGGGACAGAGATGGGGGCAACACCAGCCTGGGGGAGGGAGGGCTGGCCTTTGGGGCTGGGGGAGATCACGGGAGGGAGAAGGGGAGCGAAAGGAGGATTTTACAGGTGGCTTTCTTCTGCATACCAGCCCCCATCCCCATCCCACAGAGGAGCCCCCAGGGAGACGGGGCAGCACAGCTCAGCATTCCTGCCACAGGAGGATGGAGGGGGTCCCCAAAACACCCCCCACCTCGCCCACCATTCCAAAACAAGGAGGAAGAGGGACAGACAGCGCTGAAGGCTGGCTCCCGGCAGCGGCGATGGATGTCAGGCGGTGGCATGGGAGTTACTGGGAGCTATTCAGCCAGAAAAGCTCCTCGGCCTTAATGACTTCCGATGGGAGGAAGCCAAGGGCCGGGGTTTATCGGCGGCACGAGGCTCGGCGGGGGCAGAGAGCGAGCCCCTCTCCTGGGATGAGCTGAAGGAGCCCAGCTCATCTGAGGGGTCTCTCCGCCACGTCACAGCAGGCGTTTTTGGAAGGGGTACAGGCTCACCCAGCTGCTGGAAGGGCCAACCCAGACCCCCAACTGGGAGGGAACTGACAGAACTGGGCTGGATCTGCCAGCACCAGCACTGGGAGGAACGTGAAAGGGGGTTCCAACAGTCTGGCCCCAAACCCTCCCAAAAATCCCCTTGAAGCATCACGGGCACTCCTGGCACAGTGTTGTGCCGGTGTCTAACAGCACCGGCACGGCAGCAGGAGCGGTCCCTGCACCTCTTGAAGACAGAACCATCTTCAGCCTCAAGCCGACTCACAGATCCAGGCACACAGAAATACGCTGCCCAACTCGAGCTAAGGCAGCACCGTCTGCACCAAAACCCATGGAGCACCCTGGCTGGGTAAATCGGATGGGGAACCCCACCAGCCGTACCCCACCTCTGCCCTGGGATGGAGACCTGAGCCAACACAGCGATCTGAGGTATCAAAGACAGACGGATGCCCCAAGACAACGGGGAGAGGATGCAACGCAGGGTTCAGTTCCACACCTAATCCATCCCGCTCCCAGCACTCCCGCACCCCTCAGGAGGGATGCTGGGGAGGGTTGTTGGGGTGGGTTTTGTTTTTCCAAGGGGGGTGACCTTAGGAGAAGAAGCATTGGCTCTTGCAGGGCGCCTCAACCACGAATTCCAGCTTCCCAGGAACAACACCCCAAACTTACTGGCACCGATGAGCCAGGAGTTCCAGAGCTGAGCATCGCTATCAGATGTAGCTCTGCCCCCGCCTCCCCCACCTGCTCCACCAGGTCTCAGCATCATTTCTTGCCCTGATCCCACACAGATTTATACTGGTGTCGAGCTGAGTGTGGTTTCCACACATGGAAAACGAAGCCTGTGACCCAGAGCCAAGCAAACATCGCTCCCAGTAGCCAGGCAGGAAAGGTTTATGGGGTGGGGGGGGAAAGGGGGAGAGAAGCCCCATTTCCACAAGCAACACAGTCAGTGGCAGGGTGTATTGAACAATGCTGGTCATTGGCAGAGCTGCCGTCACCTAAGCTCCTGCTTCGCTGCACCAGGGCAGGGTGGTGACAAAGCCACTGCTGCAGAAACACGGTGGCTCTTCGAGCCCTCCATCCCCAAGCTGCAAGCTCAGCCTCCTCCTTCAGCCCAGGAGAGGCGGGATGGGAGGGATAAATCCTGGGAAAATCACTGGCTGGGCTGAAACACCCCCCCCAATCCTGAGGAAAATCAGTTTAAAGTCGGTTTGGCTCCTCTGATCCCTCTGGGGTAGGTTGGGCACGCAACCAATGGAGGTCCCATGGAGCAGGAGATGTCTGGAGGCTGGCAGAGAGAGGAGAGGGGTGGATTCCTCCCCCTCCCAGCTTGGTGTCAGTAATGGGGGAGAGCGTAGGAAATCCTGATGATCCCAAGGACGATGAGAGGTGGCAGGAAGGGAACATCCCAGCTCCAACCAGCACAAAAAGAGAAGCTTCTACTCTTCAGTCATTGGAGCCATTGCAGGGAGAGCAGCGTTCCCCCGCCCCAGCCCACCGACCCAAACCCAGAGCTGTTACCACAAACACCCCTCCATCTTCTCCATCCAACATTCCCACACAAACCAAACCCCTCAGATCCCTCTCTGCAGCGCTCCAGTTTTGCCACAGACCAACCAAAACCGGAGCAGGGTCTCCTAACCCTCCCCCCCCACCATCTGCTGGAAGCTTTGCTGCAGACGGGAACCACAAACCGTGGGGAGCCAGGACACAGGGAACAAACAGACACCCCCCAGCTCAGCCCTGGAGATCTTATTTCCCTGGAGATAGCAGCAGGGCTCCGGGGAGCGATGCTGATAAGAGGGAGGTGTGGTGGAGGAGAAAGCCTGGGAGCGCTGCATTTCCCCAGCACTGGAGCGGGCTGGGCTGCAGGACGGGACTCCTCCAGCTCCCAGCAAACGCTCCCTGAGGATGGGGAGAGGCGCAGGGGTTTGGGGAACCCAAGGTCACCCTACCAGCCTTCCTAAACCTCCCTGGAGAGATGGAAAAGTGACCGACTGACCAGAAAACCCACTGTCTGGCGGCTTCCCCCTCGCCTTGGCATCGCAGCCCTCGGGGGCCAGCAAGGCGCCGGTGCCCTCAGCCAGCCCCAGCATCGCTGCGGGGCAGAGGGAAGCCGGGATTCGAGGGAGCAGCGACCGGCAGCGTGCCCCGGGCCTCGGCTCCCGGGCTCGACACGGATGCAGCCCCGTCCGAGCATCCCACGGGATGAGGACGAAGGAGAGGAGAGCCAAAGGTCGCTCCGGCTCATCCGACGCGCCCCGGCTGGGTTATCGGCCCCGCTCCCCGAGTCGAGCAACATCCTCCCATGATGACGCAAGGACGGCGGAGGAAGCCGGGACGTCACGGGAGGCCTGGGGCGTGGGAAGCGCGTGCACACGCATCCCCACGCCAGCCTGCCCACGGGGGGGAAAAGCCTGCGAGGAGAGGCCACCGGCACCCGAGGGGGGGAGGTGGCGGGGGGGGAGGGGGGAGACATGGGGGGGTCACACATCAATTTAGGAGCGCACGACCCCTCTCGGCTGCAGGACCCCAGCTCGCCCCGGCACCCACGCCACGGGCCGGGCCTTTGGGGCGCAGCGGTGCGCGGCCAGCACTGCGGGGACGGGGGGGCTGCGGGGATTTGTAGATGGGGGGAGAGGAAGGGGGGGCTGCGTGGATTCCGGGGGGGAGCTGCAAGGATGAGAACCGCCCCGCTGGGAAAAAACAAGGCTGCAAATGGAGGGTAGCAGATAAAAAAGGGGGGGGGGAGGGAGGGAAGAGGACGGGGAGGAATAGCGCGGGGGCTCCAGCCCAGCCCAGCCCAGCCCAGCCCAGCCCGGGGAGCCCGGCGGTGGGGACCTACCTGCTCCTCCTCGGCGCTGAGCTCCGCGGCCATGCTGCGCGGCCCCGCTGCCCCCGCAGAGCCGAGCCGAGCCGGAGCCGGAGCCGGGACCGGGGCCGTGGCCGTGCCGAGCCGGGCCGGGCTAAGCGGCGGGCGCCCCACCGGAGCCCATCCCCGGGGAGCGGCGGCGCTGCGGGCACCGGCCCCTCCCGACCGCCGCAGGCTCGGCGAGGGCGGTTCCGCTCCGGGCTCCCCGGCCGAAAGTGCCTTAAAAACGTGAAATAATTGGGGTTTTCTTTAGAAAAATAAGAAGAATAAGGGGAAAAAAAAATAAATTATATATATATATATATATGTACGTCTGGAGAATCTCGCCGTTCCCTCCCCGCCCCCCCGGGAAGTTTGGCTCGCCCCGGGGAAGCGGCGCTCGGCTGGGCTGGGCCGGGCTGAGCTGAGCTTCCCCGCCCCGCTCCGCTCTGCCCCGGCGGGGGCGGCGGCAGGAAGCGCCCGCAGCCCCCTCCCCTCCCTCTCCTCAGCTCGGCCAGCCCCGCCGGGCGGCGGGAGGGAGGGAAGGAGGGAGGGAGGGAGGCGGGCAGGCGGCCAGGGGAAGGCGGGGGACAGGAAGCCCTCCCCGGCGGGGGTGTGGAAGTGGGGGGCGGCGGGGGGTGGCGAGGGGTGCCGGTGCTGCCGCTTCTCAGGCCGGGATGGAAGCGGAGGAGCTTTGCCTCTCCCGTCCCGGGCTGGCTGGGCTCTGTCGGGAAAACGTCGCGTCCTCCGGCATCCCCCAAGCTGCAGACGCCGCTAAAATGGTGGCAGGGAGCGCTGGCCGGCATCCCCTCCCCCCCTCCTCCCCCCCCCCTCCGCCTCCAAGGGTGAACGAGGAGGGGGGGGGGGAGCAGGGGCAGCGCTGGGAAAGGGCTCCCGCAGCCTTCCAGCTCCGAGCCACCTTTGCACCCCGGCTCCCCAGGGACTTGGAGGAAAGGAGAAGGCTGCGCCGTGTGTTCGTGCCAGCCCGGCACCGAGGGAAGCTTCCCCGGACACCAAACCCATTATTACTGTATTCCGGATGCATAGCGAACCCCCAAACTGCGACCCCGGGGTCGGTCTGCCCCAAGGATCGGCTCCCCAGAGGAGCTTGGCCTCTCCCATCACGGCCTTTCCCGGCAGCGATGTCCTCCCTTGCCGGTACCGAGCCTTTCCTGCGGGCAGCAGGAGTGGGCGGGCGGCTTCCCGCTACGCAAGGCGACCTCCGGGCTCTCCATCCCTTCTGCAATCCCCAAGGCGCGTTTCCCGGCTGGGTACAGGTAGCAGCACACAGATGGAGAACCCCAAAACTCTTCTGGAAGAAGCGGGGGACCCCAAGGGGGGTGAGAACCCCACATGGCAGCGGCCCCACCAACAAGCCAGACCCGGGGCTGGGGAAGGTGGGGGACACATGGGACGTTTTGTTCCACTCAGAAGGACCGTGTTGGCAACGTGCCCGCAGCTGGAGCCTCCGCACCTAACTCCAAGGAAGTGGAAGAAAGGACAGAGGGAAGCAGCCAAGCCCGGAGCTGGATGCGGGCTTGAGGGGTGTCTGTCCCTCTCTCCATCCTCCAGGCTGAGCTGCCTGCTCAGTTCTCCCGCCCCATCCTAAAATTAACACCCCCCCCCACCCCCCCCCCTTCTCTCCAGCAAGGAAGCAACCCCCTCCTCCATCACTGCCGCTTGTTCCAGATGGGAGCAGGGCAGGGAACAGCCGGGAGCGGGATTGCACCCAGCAAATCAAGTAAGTCCCAGCAGCAAACTGCTCCGGCCCCGGTGACTTCCGTTTGACACCCTCTCTCCAAACACCACCTCTCCTTTCCAACGGGAATCGTAATGCAAATATTTATCCCTTCGGCCCAGCCCCGGCTTTTGAAAGGGAAACGCTGCAGCATCAGCTGGAGCTGATGGAAAGCTGCAGGCGCTCCCCTCTTGCTCTCCCTCCATCCATCCATCGGAGCGACCGGCTTGTGTGTTCTTTCTCACTCCATGTTTTCTCCCATCCTGCAGCCAAAGGACCCTGGAAGGTCACTGGAAGGAAGGGCAGAGAAAGCTGCAGCAAGGGATGCGTGAAATCCTCCATCCAGCTGCCCAAAACGGTGTGGATACCAGGCTGGATGCGAGCTCTGGAGGCTTTCCCTGCCATCCTCTGCCAGCCCGTGAGGCTGAAGTGTAGGAGGAACCCACAGTAGGGAGGACAAAGCAATCCAGGGCTTCCCATGCTGAAACACCCCCCACCAAAATAATAAATATCCAAATGCCACGGGAGTGCTGTGTCCTCTCCTCATGGGGAAGGGGGAGCTGATGCCCTGCCCCCAAACTCTTTACCCCAGCCGGCTCTTGGGGCAGTTCCTGCTGCCCACTGATAGGATCACTAGCGGCTGCAGAGGCAGATGCTCACACCCAGCCCACGCATTTGGCACTGAAATGAGTGTTTTTCGAGGAAAACCAAAAAAAAAAAACAAGGGGGGTGTGAGCAGACGATGGCAGGACACACGTGCCCCTGATATCTGCAGGCAGCCACCCCCGCTCTCCACAGCTCCTCCTGGATACCAGCCCCACTCCGGGGGTATTTACACAGAGGAAACTCCTTGATCAGCGAGTAGAATAATTGCTTCATCCCTGTTAAAAAGTGGGGAAGGGGGAAAAGGAGGGGGAAAGGGGGCAGCGGGTGCACGCAGAGTGGGTTGGGGAGCACCCCAGCGCGGAGGAGAAGAATCAAACCCGCGCACAGGCATTTCCTCCGCTCCAGTTAGCGCCGCAGCCGGTTTTTCACTCCCTATTTGGGAGGCACAGCACGCACCCACCCCCTTAGGTAGCAGGAAGACGCTCAAGAATTTGTCTTTCTGAGAAACCTTTTATTTGGCACAATCAATGCTTGGGGGGGGGTGTGTGTGTTCAGAGCAAAACCATTCCTTCCCCCCCCACTGAGAAAAGCCTCGAGCAGGGGCTTGTGTGCCGCACAAAGCCACGCAGTGCCAAGGAATTCACTTGCAGGAGCACTCCTTTACACTTACAGCAGCCTCTGGTACATTTTTCATTCCTACAAGCAGATTGACTGGCAAAAAAAATCCCTCCCCCCAAAAAAAACCCAACCCAAACCCAACCAAACCAAGCCCCAACTTTGAGGAGGCTCCTGTAAACCAAAGCTCAAAGGCTGGATGAAGCGCTGCATCACTGGGGTTGCACCTCGGAGGTCTGAGTGCTGTTCCTATGCTGGAGTTTTGCCAGAGGGTTTGAACAGAAGTGGGGTCAGGAATTGAACTGGGAAACCCCCGCGGCACGGGGATTGATCGTTTCATTTCCTAACACAGGGCTGCCTCAGGACCAGACAGTCCTGTTCAGGCCTCACATAAACCCTGGCAAAAATTAAAAACAAAGAAAAAAAAACTAATCATAGTAATAATAAAAAGAAATAAAAAGAATCCAACTGCCCCCAGAATGAGATATTCCACTTGGGACAGAACAATCCTATCATCACCTTTGCCCCCCATCTCAGGGAGCAGAAGCAGCAGCGGGGAGCCTTTTCCTTTCTCCTTACCCAACCAGTCTGGCCCAGCAGCCTAATTCTCCATCTGGCTCCCTGCTTTGTCCCGGCTCTCTGGAGAATTAGCTGGCTGAGGGGTAGACAAGTGTTCCAGCTCGTAATGTCCGTTCCTCGCCGCCGCCGCCTCCACGCCGCTCGGGTCACCCTTTTCCTCTGCCAGCTTTTTATTCCTCTTGCTCTCGATGATCTGTTGGAGCTGCCGCCCGGCGTAGTCCGGCTTGGCAGTGAGTGCCGTAACGGGCACGGCGAGCCCCAGGATTTCGGGTATCATGTAGGGTCGCAGCCAGCCCACCAGCGGGGTGCTGCCGGGGGTATAGTGGGTTTGCTTGTGATAAAAAAGAAGTCCATCGACCTGGAGGAAGCAAAACAAAGGCAAAACAAGCAGAGTGAATGAAAAGCAGGAACCAGATTCCCATTTCCAGGCCAAAAGTACCAGCTGGATTGTTTCCCCCCACTCCTCAAGCAGCATGAAGGGAAAGAAGGAACCTGCAGAGCTCCTGTCCTGGAAAGATCAGTGTGAAGCCAGCAACCGGCTGGTTTGCCATCGGCAAAGCCCGGTGTCAGCACCGGCTGCCGCAGAACCTTCCCTCCAGTGACTTCGATCCCGCCCTGAGGTGAAGCCGGTGGGTTTCCCACTGAAGGGGGGTTACTGGTTTAAGGTGATTTTAAATAACAGATTCAGAGAGTAATTAGCCAGAGCACACGCTGCCCAGGAGCCTGGATGATCCGTAACGCTGCCACAGCCCTACGGAACAGAAACTCCTCCTGGCTCCCAAGAGGAAACCTCTCCAGCAATCAATGACAGTTACAGGCACTCAGGACTTGGAAGGATTAGGCCCCTAACTCTTGTGCTACTATTTCCACACTCTGCAGTGCTGCAGCTGGCTGACGTTTTCCCTGCTTCCCAGCCATGCTCAGGGGTTTTTTTCACTCCCCTCCTTTTCTTCCTGCGCTTCCCAGGGGTGTGTTCCGCGGGGTTCCATCCCGCTGCCAGGCTGACTAACGCTGGAGGCAGGCAGCCCTCCTCAGAAGCATTAAAAAGGCGGCTTTCCCTACAAATAAGAGTGGGCAGAAGAGATGGGGAAGTTGCCTCCAGGTCCCTCCCCTAGGATGTCAGCCCCCTCCCTAAAATATATATGGCAGAACAGCGCCCATACAGACAGAGCCAAGGAGATGGGAGGTGTTCTCTGCTACTGTGCCAGACTGGGAGCCAGGCTGAGCACGGAGCAGCAGCACGTCCCTGTCCCTCCAGGAGGGTGTGGGGGGAAACTTCTCATACTCTTCTGGCCGTGATTTTCAGCCACTGGTAAGATCTTGCAAAATAATCCTCCAAAAAGGGGGATTCCTGCACTGGGAAAACCAGAGGGGTAAACATCCCGATGAGCTCCTGTAACCCTCTGGGGATCCAGAGCAACAGAGCTTCTCCTTCCCCTGGAGAAGAGCCAGATTTTGCGGCACCCTGGAAGCATGGCTGCACATCCAGCCCATTGCTGTGGGTCAGGGGGTCTCCAGCACCCACAGGAATGGTTTTGGTCAAGATCTGAGCCTGGAAAAAGCTTCTGCCTTCCAGACTGCTCCAAAAAGATCTTCCTGGAGGATTCAAAGGAGTTAAGGCCAGCAGAGGGTTAGGTCACATTCTTCCTTCTGATCTCTCTGACGTTACTCCCGTATACCTTCCAGTTTCTTTAATTCCTCATCCCAGCCCCTATCCTGAGTGGCAGCCAGATCAGAACAAGGGCCAACACTGCCCCTAAACGTCCAAACTCCATGAGAAACCGGCCTGGCAGGATTTCCAGTCTCACAGTGCTAAACAGCATGGCCATTCCTCCTTCCCACCAGGGTTATCTGTGAGTAGGTCAGCAGGTCCTAAGATCCACCCCAAACCCCACTTTGGATTCAGTGTCAATCAAGCCAGTCAATTGATCCAAAAATAAAGGCTTTTCCACTGAATATATCGGATCAGGTCCTAACTCCAAGGTTACAGATTAACTCTACAGGCCCCAATCTGAAAGCACTGATGCCCCCCATCACCACCAAGGACGGTGAGATGCTAGGTCCAGTCCTAAGGCTGCCTCTATCGCATCACACCGGCCATGGCCAGGCTGAACCGGGCCTTCTCCAGGGTTTATTTTCCTCCGGACCAGCAGTGGAAGGTGTTTAAGGGGATTTCTTGGGCTCCCTCTTGTGGCACATCACCAACAGACCCATGGGATCCCTTCGCTCCTGGCAGCAGCACCCTGGTTTCTGGGGGGTTCCAGCTGCTTTGAGCCAAAATGACACCACCTCTCACTCGTACCCACCAGAGAACCCGGCGAGGGATCACAAGGGGATCCCAGCGGCTCCACCTCACTCCCTCCCTCAGCGTTCCGCAACCGTCTCCTTCCCAGGCTGTTTCTGCTCTGACGGCAGCGGGGCAACACTCCTCAGCCTCTTCCTGTGGGAGTGGGACGCCTCAGGGAGGAACAGAGCGTTCTTCACTGAATCACAGAGCTGTAGGGGGTGGAAGGGACCTCTAGAGCCCATTGGGTCCAACCCCCTGCCAAAGCAGGGTCCCTAGGACAGGTCACACAGGTTGGTGTCCAGACGGGGCTGGAATTGCTCCAGAGAAGGAGACTCCACACCCCCCTGGGCAGCCTGTCCCAGGGCTCCCTCACCCTCACTGGGGAAAAGTTCTTCCCCAGATTGCTGTGGAACTCCCTGTACTCCAACTTGAGGCCATCACCCCTTGTCCTGTCCCCACAGACACTGAGAAGAGGCTGGCCATGTCCCCCTGTGTCCCACCCTTCAGCTATTGATACCCATTGATCAGATCCCCTCTCAGGCTTCTGTTCTCCAGGCTGAACAGCCCCAGCTCACTCAGCCTTTCCTCACAGGGGAGATGCTCCAGGCCCTTCATCATCTTTGTGGCCCTGGATTAGGTTAATTGCTGGCTTGGAGCACAAGAGGCATGGTCAAATCAATGTGGCTTTGGGCTTAGTGGGACAAGCAGCCTCTGCAGAGGCTGTTCTCCCTCTAAGGCTGTGGCTGCCCCAAGAGATTCTGACTCCCAGATGTTTGTCACCAACATTGTGCCACCTCCATCCCCTTCAGCCACCAAAAAAGCAGACAGAGACGTTACACAAGAGCCCCTGACTTGCTGCTTACAAGACACGGGGTAGCTGCAGCTGGAAGCAGCTGGGCTAAGGAAACAGGGAGCCTGCAAGGGAGGTCAGGGAAAGACACTGCTCTGCCCATCCCCAGCAAGACCCCCAGGCAAACACTGCCATGTACAGGAGCACACCACAGAGACCCTCCTGCCTGTGCCCAACACAAGCCCACCCAGGGCAGCCCTGGCTGTGGCCCTAGAATGAAAAGGCCAGCTGTGTGTCACACAGCCCCCAGCACCGAGGGATGCTCCTGTGTTCTCACCTGGAAGGGGAAGTCTGTAGCCAGCACCTGGCACAGGCTCTCAGGGGTGCAGGGGAAGTTCTGCAGGGCCACGAATTTGAACTGAAAGAGGAAAAGGAGGTTAGAGGAGACAACTGCAGGGGATGGTGAGGAGGAAAGGTCTCCCCCAGCATGAGGGACACAGGCATCAGATAAAGGAGCTCTTGAGCAGCGATGGCATCGTTAAACTTTCCTGCCACGGGGGATCAGGGGCCCAAATCAGCTCAAAAGAGGGTGAGAGCAGCTCCTGAAAGGCAGGTTGCACAGTGACCCTAGGCACAACCAACTGGCCAATGAAGTCAGAGGGAACACCACAGGTATCTCCAGTATCTTCCTCTTCCCACAGTGACCAGTCTCTCAGATTGCTGTGGGTTATAGGGACACACAAACCCTCCCAGCAGCAGTTTGTGAGCAAGCCCCAGGTCTAGAGCCAAAAGGAAGAGCCTGAGCTGTCTGGGGGTGCCCATCACATCCCAGCAGAGTGACTGGCAGTGCCTGCATAAAACCCTACAGGCTCAGCACGCAGCCCCAGTGCGCTCCCAGTACCCTTTCTCCCCAAGAATTTAAGCCCATGGGAAGGATGTTTCAGGAGAGTTTGACCCTGAGATGCTCCTTTAACTGAAATAGAAAATGATGACCTCCGGGCAGGATGCAAAGCAGACAGGCGGCTGCTCCAAGCTGCTGGCTCAGCTGAGTAAGTCTTTCCACCCAGGAAATGAAAGCTGAATCGACCCCCCCCTGCATCATTAGGTAGCTGTCTTGTGGATATTCCCCCTGGAGTTGGAACAGGATGCTCTTCAGATGCAGCCATCCTCGCTGCTGGGGGAGGAGCCGTCATCCCCGTTTACAACCCAGCTGCTCAGCTGTGTCCGAGCACGCAGGGGGGTCACACAGGCCACAAATGGGACTGCCAAATCTCTTCTGTCCACCCCCTCCCAAAGAAAGAAATCACTTCCCCAAGCTGCTGTGGGTTCTAGGTCTAACCCTCCACAAGGGAAGGCTTTGTATCCTCACTCAGCAGGGAGTCTTGCTGGCAGCCCAGCATCCACCCCGACCAGTTCCTTGAGTGGTTTAAGCAGGAGGGAAGGCTGAAAGCTCCAGGAGCCTTTGCCTCATGGACCTGGGCTATGTGAGAATAACTCCTCCCACTGCAGCCAGGCTGCTGACTGATGCTGCCCCTGCAGAAACCACACCGGTTTCCCATTCCCTTTCAAGGGAACAGCTGAAGGCAGCACAGAAGTTGAGCGGATACCCCGCAGCTTGATCTCCCTCAGCACTCTGGCTGAGAGAATTCAAAAAAAACCCCCCAAAACTAAACCAAACCAGCCAATCCACATTCAGAAGGGCACTTTGAAGCCTGATCTGTGAGGGGAGGGGGGAAAAAAGAGAAAGACAAAAAGGCTTCTGCTTGTGAAAGAAAGCACTGAAGCCTGCTGAACAAGAGAGTTTACCCCCCACTCTCCTCCTGCTTAAAGCACAAAAGAACTTACTGGATTAATCCTGCTTTTCTCTCCCAGCCCTTCCTCCTCTTGGATCTTTGAGGCAAGCCAGAAGAATCTGAAGTCGGTCTGTGAAAGGAAGCAGAGACTCTAATGACTGCCCAGCACACATCAGAGATCAGTGTCTCCATCCCTCTGCACTCAGGAGATTCCCAAGCCGAGCTTCACCTGCAGAGAACCAGCCTACAGCCCAAACTCCCCCAGCACCTGATTATGCAGAAAGGGGAAGGAAGAGGGGAAGGAGGTTCAGTACCTGGCAGTCATAAATGGGGTGTCCTCTCCAGCACATCACATCCAGGATGTAGTACGTCTGCTTCACCTCGCTGTAGATGCAGTCCAGGATGCAGTACACTGTGCACACAAGCACAGGGGGTGCTCCAGAGACCACCCTACCCAACAGGTCTAATCCCTCCTGCCCTTCAGCCCAGCCCAACGTTAGGCTGAGGATTTTTTGTGTTAAGAAACCCCACAGCACCCAGCTCCCTGTGGAGAGGATGCTGAGGTTTAAAAGCATCAGCTAACGAGGCAGCTCATGCTGAGGTTTAAAAGCATCAGCTAACGAGGCAGCTCATTCTTATCTAGCATAAAAGGCACCTGAGGCATGCAGTTATCCCCAGGGATTCACTGCCAGGCCTGAAGGAGGAGGTTCCCTGCTCCCTGTCCCAAATGCCTCCCCCACCCCCTTACCTTTCTCGCTCCCGGAGTTGTGCCGGTTGCCCCCCGGCAGCAGGGACGGGAACCTGTTGACACAGAAGCCGCTCTTGGTGTAAGCTGCTGTTGAGCCCTGAGAGGAAATGGGGAGGGAAAAGGGAAAGTCAGGCACACAGGATGGTCTCATGTGGGTTGGGACGCAGACACGGGTCCCACACGGGATGGCGAGAGGTCACCGCTGCTGCCGCTTACCCTGGACGCCACCACCAGCGCCCTCTTCCCGACGGGACACACCACTACAACCCACTCCTGCTCCAGATCCAAAGGCACATCCACCAGCCATTCAGACAGCATCAGCTATGGAGAAACACAGCGGGAGGGAGGAGGGGAAAGAGATGCGGTTTGCAACAAGTCTCCTGAAGTTATAGAAACCTCCGAGCAAGAAGGGCTCAGCTTGGCTTGCCCAGCTACACTGGGGTGCTTGGAAGGCAGGCTGCACCGCTCCTCACCCTGCACCACAGCACTGAAGTGGCTCCCAACCTCCCTCTCTCTAACCAACAGGCACAACAGACTCTCCCCCGGGTCTTTCTCTGCTGATCGTGCCTCAGACTACAGCACGGGGCTCACAATCCTCAGCTGTGCACCTCTGTACCCCAGTCCCTTCTGAGCTCCTCCTTGTATTTATATTCCTATAAATACAAGGAGGAGCTCAGAGGTTCCCAAAGCAAAGAGCCCAGGCAAGTTGACCTCTTCAGAGGCTGTCTAGCTGTGGTCACCTTAAAGGCTGCTTTTCTTTTAGGACCAAGCCGTTTCCAAGGTTGATAAAACCCATCAGCTGCACTGACCCAGTGCAGGATGCAAACACCGCTCTCTGAGCTGACACCTCCCAAAGCAACAGCAGCAAACCCCTCTCTACTCATCCTCCATTTGAAGGCAGCACCTTTCACGGGCTGACCTGAGACACGGCTCCTCACCCACCACCGGCCCTGCTGCGCCCATCACCACGGCTGCTCACCGCGCCTGGCCTCAAGCGCCCCATGCCCCTCTCCTTCACACAGGCAGGCAGGCAGGTCCTCACCTGGTTGGCATAGCGCTTGGGCAGCTTCTTGCCAGCATCCATGTCCATCTCCTCTTCATCCTCACCTTCCTCCTCCCCTTCGCTCTCCACCCCTGCCCAGTCATCCTCTGCCAGCCTCCGGGCATGGTTCACGTAGTCCAGCCGCCTCCTGGAGATGGGAGAAGGGGCAAACCAACAGCCCGGCTCGCCTCAGCGGGCCGCAGGCGCCCACCTCCCCCGCAGCCGCAGCCCCAGCCGGGCCTACCCCGCCTCACCCCCGACCCCGCCGGGCTTCGCCGAGCGCCGGCCCCGAGGGGAGCTCACTCTTTCTGGAGGCGGAGGAGGCGCTGGCGGCGCTCGGCCTGCCCCGGGCCGCTGCGGGCCTTGTAGGAAGCCAGGCGGGGGTGCGGGGCCGCGGGGCTGTTGGGAGCCGCCAAGACCACGCCGGCCGCCAGCGCCGCACTCAGCTCCTCCATGGCAACGCCCGCCCGGGCGGCCCAGCGTCATGACGCACTTCCGCCCGGCGGGTAAGAAGAGCCGGGGTGCGTGTGTGTGTGTATATATGTGTGTGTGTCGCTCTCTCTCCACTCCCCCACCCTCCGCAGCGCCGCCTACCGGCGGGGAGGTCCCGTGCCTTCCCCCGTTCCCCGTCGCTGTGACTCAGTTTCCCCCTTCGCGTGGGGGGGGCGGGGAGGGGACACACGACACACGCGCTCCTGGGACGCGACTTGAATGTGCCCTCCTTGAACGGAGGGGCCATTCAAGTCGGGGATGGCGGGGCCGGCCCCGTGCGGGGGGATCGCCGCGGGCAGCGCTCCCCGGCAGCGCTCCGGGGCTGCCGGGACCGGTCGCCGTGCCCACGCCGGCCCTGCCGTTGGGCTGTGGGCATGATCCGTGCCCCCCACCTTCTTCCTCCCCCCACCCCCGTCCTCCTCCTCCTCCTCCTCCTCCTCCTCCTCCTCCTCCTCCTCCCTCGCTGCCCCGGGCCGGCTGCCTGCAGAGGGCAGCGTGCGACCCGCCGCGCCGCTCCCCGCCGCTCCCGAGCTGCGAACCGGGGAGCTCGGCGCTGCCGTGCGTCACGGGAGGCTGGCGGCCAACCCACCCCCCCACCCCCCCCACCTCCATCCCTCCCCCCACCACCAGCACCGCCATCCCCCGGCACCCAGCACCGGCATCGCGCGGCGGCAGCGGGACCCCCCCCAGCACCGGCACCGGACGGCGGTACCGACAGAGACCCCGGGGAGCGGGAACGGACGGCGGTTCTTACCCCCCCTCACCCTCACCCGTCCTCCCTGCGGAGCCCCGGCCATGCGGTGAGGACGCCCCGCCGGCTCCGCGGCTGCGAGCGGTTCCCCGGCCCCGGGAGCGGCGGCGACGAGCCAGGCTCCCTCCCTCTCTTCCCTCCGCACCGGCACCGACAGCCAGCCCCCCCCCCACCCCACCTTTCCTTCCCGCCCCTTCCCCTCTTCGCGCCCCCCCCCCACCCCATCCCCGGTACTGGGGACCCTTCCTCTGGGTCCTGCGGGAGATTCGGGTGTTTTGGGGAGAAAAAGGGGGAGAAACCCCCCCCAAACAAACCCGACAAAGCCCCAAAACAACAACAAAACTCCCAAGCAAATCCCGGAAAGGAATTGCAAACACCCCCCCCCCCCCCCCGCCTCACACCCTCTCTCGGGGCCGGGATCACCGGGAGGTTGAGCTGGGGTTTTTTTTTTTTGGGGGGGGTCGTTTCTCAGCTCCTCTTTCCCGGATGGGAGGAAATCAGGGTGTTTTAATCCACAGGAGCCCCGAGAAAAGTCCCTTTGGATTGATTCTCTCGCTGGCAACCGGATCTTTTCCACCCGGAAAGTGAAACCGTGGGGATCGGCGTCCCGGAGAGATTAAAAACTTCAACCCCCCCTTTGCCAGGCCATGGCAGAGCCCAGCTCCTGGTCCAGCCGGGGGTTTATATCCCATAGGAACGAGGGATATTCCTCTCCCTTGACTAGGGAATGTTGTTTTTAACTGGGGAGTTTGTTGGGAGTCGCTTGGACGTCCGGACTTTGGCGGCGTTTCCTAAGGGATTTCTCCTCCGCCGTGTTTTGCTTTCCCTGAGAATCCAGCCCAGCCTTTTCCCACAGCAGGAGGAATCATCCCCCTCCCCGGTGCGGAGCGAGGTTGTGGTATCTCACCGGGGTCGGTTGGGTTTGGGTGGTTTTGGCTGCGCTGGGGGGGGATTCCCTGTTTCCCTTGTCAGCATCCGTCCATCCCCCCCCACCTTCCCACCACCATCCCAACCTCAGCTCCCCGGGATCCGGCCATGGCGTTGAAAGCCAGAGCTCTTTACAACTTCCAGAGCGAAAACAAAGAGGAGATCAGCATCCAGGAGAACGAGGAGCTCGTCATCTTCAGCGAGAACTCCTTGGACGGGTGGTTACAGGGCCAAAACAGCCGCGGGGAGACCGGCCTCTTCCCTGCTTCCTACGTTGAAATCCTCCGCTCCCGCTCCAGCTCCAACTACACGGACTATTCCAGCAGCCCGGCCAGCTCCCCCAGGCACGACTCCAACTTCTACTCCGAGACCCCCAACCCTGGCATCTCCTACCAGGGTAGTTTTGAAGACGACGACGATGATGATTGGGATGACTGGGATGATGCTTGCACGGTGGTGGAGGAGCCCCGGAGCGCGCCGGGTACCAACGGGCACCCTTCTCCCAACCTGGGGTACCCGGCGGCATACGGCCACCACCAGTATGCCGATCATCGCCCCAAACCGGCGCTGGAGAGGCAGGACAGCATGAGCTCCTCCAAGAGGGGTAGCGTGGTGGGGAGGAACCTCAACCGCTTCTCCTGCTTCGTCCGCTCCGGGGTGGAAGCCTTCATCCTGGGCGACGTGCCCCTGATGTCCAAAATCGCTGAGGTCTACTGCATCGAGATGGGCTCCAAGGGACCCCAGTGGAGGGCGAACCCCCACCCGTTCATCTGCTCCGTGGAGGACCCTACCAAGCAAACCAAGTTCAAGGGCATCAAGAGCTACATCTCCTACAAGCTGACCCCCAGCAACATCAACTCGCCCGTCTACCGGCGGTACAAGCACTTTGACTGGCTCTACAACCGCCTCCTGCACAAGTTCACCGTCATCTCCGTGCCCCACCTGCCCGAGAAACAGGCCACCGGCCGCTTCGAGGAGGACTTCATCGAGAAGCGCAAGCGGCGGCTGATCCTCTGGATGGACCACATGACCAGCCACCCCGTCCTCTCCCAGTACGAGGGCTTCCAGCACTTCCTCTGCTGCCGGGACGAGAAGCAGTGGAAGCTGGGCAAGCGCCGGGCGGAGAAGGACGAGATGGTGGGCGCCAGCTTCCTCCTCACCATCCAGATCCCCACGGAGCACCAGGACCTGCAGGATGTAGAGGACCGCGTGGATGCCTTCAAGGCCTTCAGCAAGAAGATGGACGACAGCGTCCTGCAGCTGGCCAACGTGGCCTCGGAGCTGGCGCGCAAGCACGCGGGGGGGTTCCGGAAGGAGTTCCAGAAGCTGGGCAATGCTTTCCAAGCCATCAGCCACTCCTTCCACATGGACCCCCCATACAGCTCGGATGCCCTCAACAACGCCATCTCCCACACGGGCAAGACCTACGAGACCGTGGGGGAGATGTTCGCTGAGCAGCCCAAGAATGACCTGTTCCTCATGCTGGACACTCTCTCTTTGTACCAAGGGCTCCTCTCCAACTTCCCAGACATCATCCACCTCCAGAAAGGTAAGGGTGGCTTCTTCTCCCCCCCCTCCCGGCCCTGGTGATGGGCTCAGGTCCTGAGCGATGGGGATGCAGCAGATGGGGATACAGCGAGGAAATCTGGTGCTGGGATGGGATGGGGAAGGGGCTGTGAGGCTAGGGGTGAGGATGAGGATGGGGACTGTTGCCCATGGCTCCCTCGGAGGCAGTGTGGTACCCGCTGGTAGGGTTCCCCAGTCACCCCAGTCTTAGAAAGGGTGATTGGTCCATGCTCCAAGCAATACCATGGGCTCTGTAAGGTCAAACCCTTCCCAGCCCCTCTGAGCCCAGGG
The DNA here is from genome assembly GCF_964237585.1 of Gallinula chloropus. Taxonomy (NCBI): domain Eukaryota; kingdom Metazoa; phylum Chordata; class Aves; order Gruiformes; family Rallidae; genus Gallinula; species Gallinula chloropus. The sequence continues at coordinate 2,577,598 of NC_140094.1, read as the reverse complement.
CGGGTGGGTCTAGCACCCCCAATCCCCACTTGGCATTGCTCCCAATTGGGATAGTTCCCCCCATCCCTGTTGTCCCGCCCCTGCTCCCAAATCTGACCCCCAAATACCCAGGGGACAAGAGGCACCTGCTCTGCCCTTCCCTGGGGAGGGCAGTGAGCGGGCAGGGCTCCGTGTCCCTTTGCACCCAGGCAGTGGGTGTGACGCAGGTGGGGAGCCGGCTATGGGAGCGGGGCCAAAGTCCAGACACTCCTCCTGGCCCAGCTGCCGGTAGCGGGGAGGGGACACCCACATCGGCATCCTCAGATTTTGGGGGAGCAGGGAGTTTTCCCACGGGGTGAAAGCCAGGGCTGTCCGTATCCAAGCATCCAGGGGTGTCCAGGAGAAGGGGGAAGGGGAGGATGCGATCCGGCCATGGACGCTGCCTTGCCTTTCCCTCCCCACATTGTTTACTGTGGCGGGTGACGAGGGGCTTGGATCCTGTCCGGAAGCGACGCGGCGGCGTGGGCAGAGCGGAAGGCAGGATTTGGCCTCCAACCTTTGCTTCTTCCTCCTCCTCCTCCTCCTCCTCCTCTCTGCTGGGAGCAGGGCTGGCGCAGCAGCAGCAGCAGCGCCGTAACCCCGGGTCTGGTGCTCCCGGCGAGGGGCAGGGAGAAGGGAAAACAACCCAGCAACCCTGTTTTCGGGCCAATGGCCTGTGTGCTAAGGAGGGGGGAGGAATGCAGGGCTGGAGCCAGGCGGGATTCTTTCGAAACAGAGCTGTAAAAATAAAAGCAAGGATGGGGGGGTGGAGCAGGAACCCGGTGTCAGAGCATCTCTGGGAGATGAGATGCTCTCCTGGCTGGCACCCTGATTCACTGCCTCCTGGGCTGGGGTCTCCCTGAGCTGTCCCTGACCCCCCATCCCCAGGGAGGCATCTAACATCGTGCTTGGCTGTGACAACACTGCCCCACGGTAGCTTCATGTGTGTGTCCTCCACCCTGAGACTCCTCCAGCATCCCAGCCCCCCCCAAACTAAATAGGAGGCGGATTCCCCGGGGACGGGGCGGAAAAGGGGTTGGGTCAGGGGGGTGTAGGGGTCAGAGTCCAACGGCAAAAGGCTCCTGATCTTTCCCTGCCTGGGGAACAACCATGGGAGGGAAGGAGGGTGGCAGGGACCCATCGGCTTCTCTCTCTTCCCCCTGCCTGGCCAGGAGCCTTTGCCAAGGTGAAGGAGAGCCAGCGGATGAGCGACGAGGGCCGGATGGACCAGGAGGAGGCGGACGGGATCCGTAAGCGCTGCCGCGTGGTGGGATTCGCCCTGCAGGCCGAGATGAACCACTTCCACGAGCGGCGCGTGGCCGACTTCAAGAGGATGATGCAGTCCTACTTAAAGCAGCAGATCGTCTTCTACCAGCGCGTCAGCCAGCAGCTGGAGAAGACGCTCCGCATGTACGACAACCTCTAACGCCGCCGCTTGCCGCCCCGCCGACACCGCGCACTTCTCTCCGCAGCCTCGCGCACCGGCTCTCTGCGACAGGCTGAGAACGAACGGGAACTCATGACGCTAGTGACCAAATACCTTCGGGCTTTTTCCTCCTCCTTCCCGGGCGGGCAGGCTGCGGTCCTGTGAGGAAGGGCTCATCCATGCCACCTCTTTTCCCCCCCCCCATCCCCCGCCCCGCCCCGGCGGGACCTCTCACCCTGCCGCGGGTCTGGCAGGGATGCTGGGGGAGCGGGTTAGGAGATAACCAGGCTGTGGAAGTAACGGTGCCGCTCTCTCCACCCTGGGGGGGGGGGGGGATTTTTAGCTTTCCGATAAACCCATCCTCCTGGAGCAGAGGGGTGGGAGCATCCCAGCCCACTGGGAGAAGGAATGGAAAGCAGCCGACGTTTTGCACACTCAAAGCTTTTCTGGTGGGAAGAAGAGAAGAAGATGATCTTTATTTGGGAAAAGAATTGATTTTTGGGAATGGGGGGGTGGGGGGGGGGGTTTCTGGTCCCGGGATATTTTCCATATTATTTTCTGCAGCATTTTTACCAATCGGTTTTTTAACCCAACACACGCAAAGGCAAAGGGAGAATCTCTTCCTCCAGCACAGCTGTTGCCTGGGAAAAGGGGAGACAAAGGAATTAAAACCCCAAAAGCCCCCCCCCCTCTGCAGCCTTCTCAATAAAATCCTCCGTAGAACAACAAAAAACCCACATCATCCACCTCCTTCCCAGAGCTGCTCCGGAATCCCAAGGAAGGCTCTGCATCCGAGCATCCCCAGGCTTCCAGCCAGCTTCCGAAAATCCCCGTGCTGTGGGCACTCACCAGGATGGGAGGGGGGGAAAAGCCCCCCCCTCACCCCCAGTACCATTTGCTTTCCAAACAACTGGCTGAGGGGTAAATCCTTTGCAGGACGCATGGACAGTGGCGTGTGTCTGGAGGGGCTGGCACGGGGGCTTTGTTTTCCAAGGGAAATGGCTGGGATAAATCACGGCGAGGAAAGTTAAGGCCGGTTTGGCCGGGCTCCAGGGTTAAAATTAGCCCCGGCATGTGGGCCAGCGGGGTATTGTTAAAATAACAGCGGCGCTGGGAATGCGGCGGGCTGCGCTCCGGCCTCCCAGCGCCCTCCCCGTGCCCGTGGGGATGAAACCAGCCAGAATACAGCCGGCGTGGCCTCCATCCAGGTAGGACACATGTTATCCCTGCATCCCGCTGCTGGGGCAGCCCCATCCGTCCTGCGTCTCCATCCCGGTCCCATCCCATTCCCATCCCAGCCTCTCCAGCAGCGGCAGCCATAGGGCAGCTAAGACCTCCTTAGGGGTTAATGCTTCGTCCCTGGCCGTGCCCAAGGTTGCCTTGGCCCCATGTTGATACCAGATGCTGTGTAGGACAGCGTGTCCCTTCCCCACCCCATCCCATCCCCCCCACCCCAAGCTCCTTGCCTGCTCTTCCCCTGGGAGCACAATGGGCGCTGGGTTTGAGCCTGCCACCGCTGTCCCCGGGCGGGCAGCCAGCCTCCGGAGCCGCAAGCAGCCGCCAGCGCTGTGCCGGTACCCGGCTGCGGCATCCCGGGTACCCCCAGACCCGGCTCAGCAGAGAGATGCCCTGCCTGAGGTCCTCTTTGTGGAGGGTTTGGGTGCAAGCTGGGGGACAAGGACCCATGGCGGGGGGAGGGGGGTGGTGGTGGTAAGGCTGATAGTGGGGTCAGGAGGGCACGTGGAGGATGGGCGAAGGAGTTAATCCCCTTCGGAGCCACCCCTATAAATGGTTGCAGATTCAGGACCCAAACCAAGGCCGGTCACACCCTTGGCGAAGGCAAAGAGCTGCCTCTGCTCATGGGATGCGTGACCAGGGTGGGGAGGTGTCCCAGAACCCCGGGAGCTTATCATCCACTCCAGCATCCCAGCGTGGGGACAGAGACTGGATGGGGTTCCTGCCATTTGTGTGCACTCCAACTGAATGCCGTGCCTCAGTTTCCCTGGGGCACGGGGTAGCATCACGGAAGCGGGGTGTGGGGGGGGTGCAGGTCATGCTCCCCACGCACCGGCGGTTTCAGATGCCACCCCCCTTTTCCAGGACACAGGCTGTTCCCTGCTCTGGGTCACAGCATAAAAAAAAACCCCACCAAGCCCAGGGTGTGCGGGGCCAAGAGGAAATGCCGGTGACACGGGGCAGGTCTCCTGCTTCCTCCTCCTGCTTCCCAAGGCCGTCTCGCGTGGGAAAGCCAAGGCAGCCAGCCCCACCAGCACGATGGCTGAGCAGGGAGGTGTCAGATATGGTTTGGGGGGGAGGTGGGGGGGGCTGGACCAGCAAAGCCTTACTCAGCTCCAGCCCATCCCTAGGTATCCGCAAAGAGTTGAGCTGAGCAAACTAAAGCAGTCATGGTCACTCCACACCTCGCCCCCCAGATGCTATGGGGTGGGAGGAGACCTTCCTGGGTGTAGGAGCAGCTGGGAACCCGTGGGGACTGGAGGAGAGGCTGGGGAGGGCTGTGCTGGGTGTCTCCTGCGTCGGTGGGTTGGCTGGGTTAAGCGGGGCCGCTCAAGCGGAGGCTCCCACCAACCTCAAGTGCTCAATGTTTCGGGGACTGGGCACCAAAGCAGCCCAGGGGCCTGACCCAGCTCCTCCCCACGTCAAAGGGGAGCACAGGGTGCAGCTCCCAGCTGGGCAGGATGGGACCTGCCCCATAGCCAGCACGTTGGAGAGGCACAGTTCCAACGGGGAGCAGGGTGAGGAGTGGTGCCTGCTTGTCGGGGCCGGCAGCAGCTCCGGGGCTGCACATGCGAGGGATGGAGCCCGGTGGGATCCTCCTGACCGAAACGGGTGCCGGGACCCCTCGTGACGTGGCCCCACCAGCCTGGGGCCTGCGGGGCAGGAAGGCAGCGAGGCCGGGCGATGGAACGGGGAGCGGGGTGAGACGGCCCAGCCTGCCAGCCCCAATCTGGCTGCACTTCCCAAATCTTTCCGAAGCGTGACCCTGACTCGGCTCCAGCGAGCACCAGCTGGTTCCTCCGGCTGTGGCTCTACATGCTCCCTCCTCCCCCTCTCAGGGCAATTAGGGAGGGGTGTAGGGGGGTGTCAGCTTTGGTAGGGAAAATGAGCCAGCAACCACTTTTGGTTGCAAGCAGGGGGGTCCCAGCCCTCCAAATTCCCCTGGTCCTCTGCAAAAGGCTGTTTTCTCCCCCCTTCCCTGTTTTCCTCCTCTAGACAGGGTGATGCTGGGGGACAGATCCTGTCCCAGCTCTCTGTCCTGGGATGGATAATCTCCCTCTGGTCCCTGGGAAGGTGCTGAGCCCCAGGGCAGTGGGTCCTGTGCTGCTGGGGAGCTGAGTGGCTGGGTGTGTCGGGGTTTTTTGGGTGGGTTTTGGGGGGGTTTGTTGTTGTTGTTGTTGGGTTGTTTTGGCAGGAGGGGTGGAGAGCCCAGGCTCTGGGATGTGGTTATTCTGTCCGTCCCAGCCTGTCTGCCGTGGAGTCGCTGGGTGTGGAAATGGATGTTTGGCTCAGTCTGGCTTGAGTTTAAGCTGGCAGCCAGGCTGAGGAGCTGAGGCAGGCGGCAGCTGCCTAGGGTAGGGGGGGAGAAGGGAGGGGGTGCTTTCTGCTGCACGAGTCCTCATGTCTCCAGCCTTTCCTCCTCTTGCCATGGCCTGTGGAGCTTTATCTCTGGAGGGGATGCCAGGCTCCCTGTCCCTGCGTGGGCTTGTGTGCTCCCCCCACCATCCTGTGAGGTGCTGCAGGGGTGATGTGCCTTCAGCCAGCGCTCCCCCCCCAATAAAGCTCTGCCCCGTCCCGCCGGGCTTGCTGCCAACTCAGCCAGTTCTGCAGGTATGGCTGCTGAAATCAGGCCTGTGCAGAGCAGGGAAGGCTCCCAGCACCCTGGGGTGCTGGGCTTGGCTCAGAGCCAAGCAGAGGTGCTGAGCCTCATCAGCCAGCCTGAGGTCTGGATCCGGGTTTCCCATGCCGGGCAGCTCTGAGGAAGACCTGCCTGGGGAGAGTAGGTGTCCTCTTGCCCATCTAGGCTGGAACTCCCAGAGATCTCTCCTCATCACCTTCTGTCAGGGACCATGACCTGTGCCCCAAGCACAGACCCTCTCCTGGGGCCGGTGAGAGCTCTCAGGGAGGTTTGGAGATGGGGATGGGGTGGCAGGAGCCCTGGAAACACACGTTGCCTCCCCAAAACGGAGCCAGGACTTGTTTGAGGTGGTGTTATCGGACAGGCAGTTTGACCTGGTGATCTTAGTGGTCTCTGCCAACCATAAGGATTCCCTGATGCTACATGATGAGCTGGCTGCACCTCGGTCCCCAGGAGCCAGGTGGAGCGTCACGAAGCCCCACGGTGTTCCGCAGCAGTGACGAGTGCTTCGGAAGCTTGGGGCCATGATGCTTACGTGGGTCAGGGCTCGGATGCACTGGCCCCGAGCCCGGCTGGGAATGAAGTCCCAGCTTTGTTGAAGGCCTAAATTTGCATGGGTAAAGCTGGCGGGGAGGGTTTGGGAGCCAAATGATCCCTCAGCTCCCGGGTGGATGCTGAAACCCGACCGGTTGGGCCTATTATTTGTTTGCCTTTGAATAGGTGCCCTGGTATCTCCAGCTCCTGCCTCCCAGAGCTGGTGTGGCGATGCTGGTGTGGTTCTTACCCCAGCAGAGAAAGCTTCTCCCCTTGAGCCACCCAGCGCTGTTGCTCTCATGTCATTGGCCTGAGCTCAAATCAGGACATTGACCCCAGCGCTGGGCTCAAATCCCAGCAGGGCTGCAGGGACTTCCCAATGGATCCAGCCCTGGCCGCATCCTGCCACGGGATCCAGCAGAAGAGGAGAAATTCCCTGTTTCTGGGGCTGGTAGGAAACAAAGGTGACTTTTCCTTCGGCATCCTTTCTTCCTGCCATCAGGGAGGCAGGTACGGTCTGTCATCTCCATCCTGTCACCTCCATCCTGTCACCTCCATCCTGTCACACCTCCATGAGTCACCCCGACGATGACATGGTCATTGCCCTTTGTGTCTGGGTGTCTTCTGGCTCCTACCTGCCCTCTGCCACCCTACGTTGTCCTTAGTGACCTGTGGCTTCGCTGCAGGCTGGCTGTCCCCTTGTCCCCTGAGAAGCAACATGTATGGGGGGGTGGGAGAGGTCCTCAGAACCTTCTCACAGTCCCTCTTGCTGGTGGTCAACCCCCCCTCCCCCGACCTGATACCCCCCCACCCAAGTTGGGCAGAGAGCCGGGGCCAGGAGTAAGGACATCCTCGTGTCCCTTGGGGACAGAGGTCTTGCTCTTCTGGGTGGCTTTTCTTGCCTTGGGTAGAAGGCAAAGGAGGGATGTAGGGGTGAGATTCCCCAGGGAAACTCCAGTGAAGTGCAGGTTCATGGGCACAGTGGGCTCTAATGGCAGCCAGCTGTGCACATCTGGCCCACCTTGCGGAGGGGGGGGGGAGGAGGGGCAGCACATCTGGCAGAGCTACAGGCACCTGCCCCAGAACCTCTGCGAGCTTTATAACCAGTCTGGGCAGGGAAGGGCACACCCCAGCTCCTGTCACCCCCCCCCCCCAAAAAAAACCCCCTCCCAGATCAGAGTGGATCTGGCCCAAGCAGGGGTGAGGATGGGGGTTTGGGGGAGCCACATCCCTGTGTGAGCAGGCAGCTTTGGTGCTGTGCCCTGGCCGGGAGCGGAGCCCGCAGGGATGCTGAGCGCTTGGTCCTGACACAGGGAAGCCAAAGGGCTCAGCCAGGAAACTTTGAGCTCGTGTAGGGTTGTGGTTGAAGTGTGCCCCACAGCCAGGCATGAATCCCCCTCCTTCCCACTCCCCTCTGCCCCCCAGACCCTCAGCACTGCCCCAGGTGGGTGGCTGGCCTGATCCTGCCCCAACCATCCCTCTGCAAACCCCACATATCCCGAGCAGAGCCAGTGGCTTTGTTTAAGGGATTTAAACCCTGGCAGCAGAGCTTGGCCCCGGAGCCCCGGGATCCGTGCTGGCCTTTTCCAGGTTACTGCCTGTCCTCCCCTGACCCTGAGAAGTGGATGTTTCCCAGCAGTGGAAATACAACTTCAAGCCTTACAAATAACCTGCTTTGCTTTCAGACAGGCCACGTTCCTCCTGTTTAATTCCCGGACATAAGGTGGGAATCCTCCACAAGGAAAAACCACGGCAGATGCTTTCCAAGGGGGGGGGCACTTTGGTGCCATCAGTTTCCCCAAAAACCTCCACCCCTTGCCCAGGGAGGGGGGTAGGGGCACATACAAAGCAAAGATAATACTCCATGTGCTTGTTTGAATGTGATGGAGAAGGCACGGAGCTGGGAAGAGACGGTGTCCTGTCATTTTGGAAGCAGCATCGCCCTGGAGAGATCCTTCTCCATGGCAAAGCTCTGAGGCGTGGTGTGGGCAGCCCACACATACCCATCCCGGGATTGTGGAGGAGCCAGGGTGTGATTTGCCTCTGAGAAGAAGGAAACATCCTCTGGATGGGGCAGGAGGAGGGTTTTGGAGGCAGCATCGCGTGGGTTTGGCACCCATGGGCATAGGGGAGATCTGGACCAAGAGGGCTCAGAGATGCTGGGCATCATAGAATCATAGAACCATAGAATGGTCTGGGTTGGAAGGGACCCCAAGGGTCCCAGTGCTCCAACCCCCCTGCCACAGGCAGGGACACCAACCTCAGGCCTGGAGCTACACAAGGTTGCCCAGGGCCCCATCCAACCTGGCCTTGAACACCCCCAGGGACGGGGCACCCACCCCCTCTCTGGGCAGCCTGTTCCAACACCTCACCCTGCCTCTGCCATGCCCTGTCTCACCTGGGATGCACATGGAGGGGGTATGGGATGGGACATGGGGCTGCCTGCCTGCACCCTGATGGTGGTGGGGACATGGGGATGAAGCAGGACAGATGGGATTTACCAGCAGCTGGGAAAACACCAAACAAACATCCCAGCTCTGCTGGAGATTTGGGGGCAGCATCTTCCTGGGGGTGGGGAGGGAGGGGGTGCTGGTTTGGGGAGGGGTTTGTACCCTGACACTGGGGATGGGTTTGGTTTACTCTCTGTGAGAGGGGCATGAGCGTGATGCTTTGGTGCCCAGGGCGGGTTCAATTCGGCTCAACCCAGAGCGGGATGTGGTGTGTGATGAGCTTCCCAGCTGTAGCAGGACAGGGTGTTATTGTTGGGTCCCATCCTGAGCCGAGCGCTCAGTTTTTCCTCGGATAATTTCAGCCTTTTAGGACTCCAGGCTGGGGAAAAATTTTGAGCAAGAGCCCAGAATTTGGGCCATCGCCCTCCAAACGTCGCTCAGCAGCTCGCTGGGGTTTAAAAACTAGGCCTGGCAAGGAGCTGGCTTAAGAAAAACCCGGAGGCACCTCGGAAAAAGACACTTTATTCTGTTTACTTCCGCCGGACCGGAGCGTGGAGTGGAAAAACCGCGCTGGCTCCGGTTCTCCGCTTTCCTCTCTGGTTTCACGCTGCCCAGGTGAGTGTGTAGAGGGCATCTTACCTGCCCCCCCATCCCAATCCCTACCCCCCTCACCCCCCCAGACCCTCCCCCCCTGGGGCTCGGTGCAATGTGCTTTATGAAACACCCAGCAAGCACGCAGAGGAAGAGCGAGGCGGGTGCTGTGTTTTCCAAGTGGGTGGGGAACTCCTTAAATTCCCCTGGCTTTGGCTGCGGAGTTTTTTCCGAGCCTCTGCTCCAGTGTCTCAGCCCGCCTAGCCTTTGGGGGATTTGGGTAGCTTCATCCTCACCCCCCCCCCCCCCTCCCTCCCACTCCAGCCTGACTCAGCGCAAGCCGCTGCTCATCCTCACTGAGAGCAAAACACGCCCCCCCCTCCCCTCAAGAGCGAAACACACCCTCCCATCCCTCCCAATCCCCCCTGTGATGGGCGGTGCTGCCCACTGAGGATGTCACGGTTGGGTGGCCCAAATGAGCACCCCCCAAGTCAGCGTTCCCCAAGGATGCTTGGGTATTTCGCCTGCCCCCACTTGCTTTTGCAGTGCCCCCCCGCCCCCTCCCCACCCACCCCCTGCTCAAAGCCACCTGGAGATTTGGGACTCCTGGGTGGGCTGGATGGGAAGCCCCCCGGTACCTCCAGGGTCCTCCTGCATCCGCAGGATGCCAGCTCCTGGGAAAGAGGAGGAGGAGAAGAGCCGAGAGGACATGGCCGGCGGTGCTCCAGGAAGGTCTGGACCCCCCGGCGGTCTCGTGCCCCCACACCTGAGCCCTTCACACCCAGTACTGGTTGTTTTTCAAGGGGGGGTTGGAAGTCCGGCAGTACTGGAGGAGCTCGGGGTCCGGCGGTGCCCCAGGACCCATGCCCTGGGGTGGGGGACCCGTGCCCTTACCATCCAGGGCATTGACAGTTGTTAGGGGGATGCCTTGGTTGGGGTCCATCCTCCGGAAGGTCTCCTGGTCGGGCACAGCCCCGTTCTTGGCCTTGGAGGAGGGGGTGCCTTGGACGTGGTGCTTCCCCGTCTTGTTACGCTTGTGGAGGTAGAAGAGCAGGGGCAGGATGAGAGCCAGCAGGAGGAAGATGAGGCAGATGGGGATGATGATGCTGAACATGTTGGCCTCGATGAAGCTGAGGAAGGTGCCCCCTTCCACAGGGCTGGGGGTGGTGCCGGGACCCAGCCAAGAGGTGGGAGGCACCCCCAGCTCGCTGGCATTGGGGCTGCTCCGTGCCGTGCCCTGGGGCATGGGGGGTGAGGGTGCTGGGGGGGCCATGAGTAGGGTGACACCATAGGCTTTTGAGGCGTTGTAGGGCTCAGTGCTGTACCCCAGGGACGCCAGCGCTGGTGGCACACCAGCAGCTGCCAGCTCGAAGATGAAGCTGTCACTCTGCAAGGGCTGGTCGGTCTTCCCAGCATCCAGCACCTCCAGCCCCACCAGCCCTTGCTCCAGCTCGCTCTGGCTGAAGGTCTCAATCGGGGTGGTGGGTTGTCCTGGGTCCCCGGGGACCCTCACGATGTGGCTGCCACGGGGCGCCCTGCGGATCCTGAAGACTGGAATGCTCTGGGTGTGGTTGGCCAGCTCGCTGGCATCCAGGATGCTGGTGTCCAGGAGGGCTGTGGTGCCCCTGGGCCACACGCTGCCGGGCTGAGCCTTCACCAAGGCACGGACGGTCACGTTCACCACGCCGGTCCTGTTCACCGCCCGGGACATGGCGAGGAACTGGAAGCTGTCCTCAGGAGAGGTGAGGTCAGTGAAGGTGAACGTCACCTCCCCACGGTCCAGCTGCTTTTGCGAGAAGCCCCGCACCGGCTTTTGGTTGACCTGCACTTGGCCAAACCTTGGGTCCCTGGTGATCCTGTACAGGGCATTGCCTGCCCCGAGCCGCGGGGCTCCCAGGAGGTGATGGTGGGACACGGCAGCCCTGTTCAGGTCCTGGGGAACCTCCAGCAGCACGGGGCTGGCGGTGGTGCTCACTGTGGGCACCACCTCAACCTCCAGAGAGGTCAAGGCAGGAGGGTGGTGGCCATCAGAGAGGGTCAGGGCTAAGGACCCTGAGGCGTGGGTGCCGGTGGCGACGAACACCACGCGGCCTGCATTGATGTCCGCCTGCGTGAAGCGGGTGATGGGCTCCCGCGGGTCGCGTGCGTCGGCCAGGTGGCCGGCAAGAGGTCTCTGGAGGACGCTGTAGACCATCTGTGCTGGGGAGCCCGATGGGTCTGCCACATCCAGGTATTCCTGGGACAAGGTCACCACAGAGCCCGCTGGGACCTGCAGCACTTCCTGCCGTCTCAGCACCCGCGGTGGTTGGCTGCTGCCGGTCACTGTTACAGTGAAAGCTTCGGAGATGACCACCCCGTCCTGTGGAGGACGGAGGGGCTGCTGCGCCCGGGGCTGGAGCCAAGCCTTGAATCCAAAACGGTCCTCAGAGGTGCCATCTCCACCATGGACGTACACCAGGCGTCCTGTGGCCAGGTATGACTGCAGGAAGAATGGCTGGGAACGCTCCAGAGGCACACCAGCCACCAAGAGCTGCCCGTGAGCCGGCGGCTCCGACACCAGGAAGACGACGTCATACGCAGCCCTCTCGGGTGCTGGGATTTGGCTTAGAAGGTTGGAGGCATCCAGGACTGAGGTGCTGATCTCGGCCCGTTGAGCCCTTGCAAGCTGGAGACCTGGGGGAAAAAGGGAAAATCCCAAAGTCCATCATCCCTGAAAAGAGCCAGGATCTGCTGGAGAGGAGAGCAGACCCATGTAAGAGCGAGACAGAGCAGGCAAAGGAGAAATGGAGAGGGGTGAGAACCAACTGGGACGTGTTAGTTGGGTAAGATGGGGAAGGAAGGAGTTGCAGAGAGAGCCAGCAGAAAGGTGGGCACAATTTTAGATGTTGCTTGACATGATGTCAAAGCTGGAGCTTGGGTGGCCATGGGAGATTGCACAGAGGTGTCTTCAGGAGCCCTGCTTGTCCCTGGTTTCTCCCTGTCTTTACCTGTGTTTCTCCATAGCTGAGTTGGGAGCTGGGGACACGTGGCCTCGAAGGAGATCAGCACAAGGAGGGTGAAGGAATCTGAGATGGTTGTGGGGGCAACCACACGGAAGCGGATGGCGTCTTGGGCGAGCCAGAAGGGCCTCTCTGGCATCTCGTGTTGGTAGAAAATCAACCCTCTGTCCACCTAGAAATAAATAGAAACTCTGTGAGCTCCTCTTCTGTGAGGCCACACCTCAAGTGCTGGGTTCAGTTTTGGGCCTCTCGCCACAAGAAGGACATCGAGGTCCTGGAGCGAGTCCAGAGAAGGGCAACCAGGCTGGGGAAGGGGCTGGAGGGAAATCATAAGAGGAGCAGCTGAGGGAGCTGGGGGTGTTCAGCCTGGAGAAGAGGAGGCTGAGGGGAGACCTTCTCACTGCCTACAGTGACCTGACAGGAGGGTGCAGAGAGGTGGGTGATGGTCTCTTCAGCCAGGGGACAGGAGATGGGACAAGGGGAAATGGCCCCAAGCTGCCCCAGGGCAGGGTCAGTTTGGACATGAGGAAAAAGTTCTTCACCGAAAGGGTTATGGGGCACTGGAACAGGCTGCCCAGGGAAGAGGTTGAGTCACCATCCCTGGATGTGTTTAAAAGATGAGGTACTTAGGGGCATGGTTTAGCAGAGGACAGGAACGGTTGGACTTCGTGATCTCAACAGTCTTTTCCAACCTTGTGATTCTGCTGAAGGGCGAAATAGAAATCCAGAATGGGTGCTACCCCATGGGAGGTGGGTGCATCTGTTGCATGTCTGGTGTGATGGGCATTGTACCACTATGAAAGAACAGCCAAGCCCTTCTTAGGTAAGAAATGGGGTACCACCACCAGCCAGGGCGTGGTAGAACTCACAGTTCTCTACCAGGATGCTTCTGTCCAGCAGCCGGGGAAACTGAGGCTCAGAAGAAGGACTGAGCTTGCCCAGCGTCTTCTAAGAGTTGGGCAAGGCTGCTTCTGAGGGGGAGCACAGCACAGAGCTTGCAGGATGGGCAAACCTGCGTGCTGCTGAGGGCAGTGGCGAGACATAAGCCCTCTGCTGGGCCGGGTGGGAGCAAGGTGAGAGCAATGGGGGCTCAGGCTGGGACCCTCGGGGTGCAGCGATGGGAGGGCTGTGCCCTGGGGTGCTGAGGGAGGGAAAGGCTCACCTGGGCTTGGGTGAAGTTCCTGATCTCCTCTCCCTGGGCGGTGCTCAGCCTGCCCAGGCGCGGGGCTTGCTCCACGCTGTAGTACAGGGCGCTGGAGGCGGCGGGGCTGTTGCTCACTGCCTGCAGGTTCTGGCTGGTGATGGGCTGACGGGCACCTGGGGAACACGTCAAGCACGGACCTCAGGCTTCACTAGGTGCCATGGGCATCTCTGGGTGGGGGTGGTGGAAGGGTCTGAGAGCCCCTTGCTATCGAATCAGGAGGCTGGGGAGCGTGCCCCTACCCACCTGGGCAGACCGTGAGGCTTTCCTTCCTGGCCAGGCTGATGAGGGGCTCCCTCTGGGCCCTGATGAGGAAGAAGTGCCCTGGGGACAGGTTCTCGCCGTCCCACAGGTCAAAGGCGAAGCCTCCATCCAGGGGCCCTGCGGAAAGCACAGAACTGGGTGGAGGGGGCTGCTGCAGCACCCCCATTAACCTGGCATGGTTCAGGCCAGGGTGATGGGGTTACATCTGCCTTTGGTGGCACAGGGCTCCCTTCCTCCTGTGGTGTCCCTTCCCTCGGGCTGGGGGTGATGCTGGGGAAGGGGGGGGGTGGGTCCTGCCCTACCTTGGTGCACGAAGAGGATGAGGCCATTGTTTATCTGGGCCTGGGTGAACCGCCGGACCTCAGCACCGGGCGCCGACCTCAGCACAACCTTTCCGTTGGCTGGTGGCTGGATGGAGTAGGTCACCTCCTCTGCCGGGGAGTCCTCGTCCTCAGCGCTCAGGACGTGAGGGCCGATGACAGCTGTGGCCCCTTCCCTCAGCTAGGGGACAGGGAGAGAGGCTGTAATCCCCTGGGATGCCCCCTGGCACCTCTCCCCCAATCCCGCTCCACACCCCTGTCCCTGTTCACACCGCTTCTCCAGGTGGCTGGAGCGCCTCCCAGCCAGCCCAACAAGGCTGCTTTGTTGGCACACCAGATGATGCCTCCATCATCTGGCCTCTTCCCAGTCCCACGTCACTGCCACCGTGTTTGCCAGCACGTGCCGTGTGGCCAGGCCCCCTGTGCCTGCCACATCCCTCCCCATCGCTTTCAGCCCCCAAACTCGTTCCCGAAGCTGCTGCCAGGTACGCAGTGACTGCGTACGTAGCTTTCCTGGGCTGGGTGTTTCTCCCAGCTTGGGCTCCCAGCAAAGCACCCATCCCACCCACCCCCTCATAAGGCTGCAGCAAGGCCGCCCTGGCAAACTCTCCAGGAATGATAAGCATGCAGCCGAGCTCAGGGCCACCGCACAGCTTTCCAGGGCCGTTTCACCCTGGCCGGAGGTGCCCGTTCACCCCACCGGGAACGCTGCCATCCCCAAAGCGCCTGGCATCTCCCTTCTCCAGCTGGAGGCAACAATTTTTCCCCGTTCCCAATCCTGTGCCATATCTCCATCTTGGCAAACCACAGGGATGAATCTCATGCTGCAAGACAGGTTCTGCCCACGCTCTTCAGTGCTACCTTTCACCCTCGGCATGCCCCAAAATTGGGGGGGGGAAGCACAGACCAAGCTTTGCCGCAGCTTGGGCAGGGTGGAGAGGCAGGATGCTCGGCATCTCACACCATCCTGAGCCCGGCCCGTGTCCCACAGACCCAAGGGACAACAACCCAGGCGCTGAAGGAGCTGCTGGGTTAGACGATGAGCTCTTCGCTGCTGTTTTCAGCCAGCCTAGCCCAAAACATTTCTTGAGTGGGTGTGGGTGCCAGCAGTGAAATAAAATCCCTTGGCAGTCCCTGTGGGACAGCGGGAGGCGGGCTGGAAAACACAGCTTTTGGGAGAGATGGGGTGGGGGAAGTGTGGCTGGACACGGAGCCGGTGCAGAAGCTGAAGTCCTTGCAGCAGGAGCTGCCGCTCCACCACGTAATGCGTGCCGAGGCTGCTCTCACTCTCCCTTCCCAGCCCAACCCCCCTCTCACCCCAAACTTCAGCGCCCATTGGCATTGCAATCACACCCTGGGGGGGGCTCAGCGCCAAGGAAAACTCCCCAGGGTCGGAGTGTTGTGCAGGCTGAGGTGGCGGGGGACGGACAGGCAGCCGCAGGCCCACTGAGGCCCAAAGCGTGGCCTGCTGAGGCCCGCAGCGCCTTTGCTCGCCCGCGCCGGCGGGGCTGACCCCGCTTCCACCATCAGGCTCCCCGTCCTCCCTGAATTATTAAAGGCTTCCGCCTAGTTCCTGCTCTCGCTTACTCAGCGTATTGTGTTTGCTCAGCCTGCGTGTCGCCTCCGCTCCCTGGGAGAGCGCGCAGGGAGGCGGCGAAACAGGGCCAGGAGCGTGCCTGCGTGTTTCAGAGCGAGCCTTCCTCTCTGTGGCATCCCGCCATCCTTCCCCCCCCCCGCCTCAACCATGCAAACCCCCAAAAAAGCAGCTTTTGGGCTAATCCTCCATGTCCTTTCCTTGGGGAGGGTGGTTCTACTGTGGGGTCTGAACCCTGCCTGTTATCTCCCAGCCCTGCGATGGACTCCGCACCCCACACACCCCACACACACCCCCATTCCCTCCCCCCCCCCCCCTCCCGCCGCCCCAGTGCTTGCAGCGGAGGAAAGCTTTGTGCAATCTCTCTCCTGGACCCGGCCTGACCTTTAAACGCTGAAATCATCTCTTACCACAGCACAAACACAGCAGGGCTGGGCCCTCTCCTGAGCCCTGGGATGTTTGAGCAGTGCTCTGCAGGGAGCAGGGAGACTTGCCCAGCTCCACAGCCCTCCCTGCGGGGAGCTGGGCAGCTGTGGTTAACCCCCCACATCCCCATCCAGGGTCAGGGGATCCCAATGGAAAGAACCATGGAATTGTAGAGGTCGGAAGGGACCTCCAGAGCTCATTGGGTCCAACCCCCTGCCAAAGCAGGGTCCCTGGGACAGGTCACACAGGTCGGTATCCAGATGGGGCTGGAATATCTCTGGAGAAGGAGACTCCACACCCCCTGGGCAGCCTGTCCTAGGGCTCCCTCACCAGGAAGAAGTTCTTCCCCAGATTGGTGCAGAACTCTCTGTGCTTCAACTTGAGGCCATCACCCCTTGTCCTGTCCCCACAGACACTGAGAATAGGCTGCCCATGTCCCCCTGTGTCCCACCCTTCAGATATTGATAACCATTGATCAGATCCCCTCTCAGGCTTCTTTTCTCCAGGCTGAAGAGTCCCAGCTCACTCAGCCTTTCCTCATAGGGGAGATGCTCCAGGCCTTTAATCATCTCTGTAGCCTGCGCTGGACTCTCTCCAGGAGATCCCCAGCTTTTTTATACTGGGGAGCACAGAACTGGACACAACACTCCAGGTGGGACCTGACCAGGGCAGAGCAGAGGGGGAGGATCCCCTCCTGTGACCTGCTGGCAAGACTCCTTTTGATGCCCCCCAGGATCCCCTTGGCCCTCTTGGCCCCTGGGGCACACTGCTGGCTCATGGCCCACCTGTCATCCACCAGGACCGCAAGGCAGATGGATCCTTTGCCTCAGGGTTTATTTTGGGAGCTTTTTCTTTCTTTTCACCCCTTTTATTTAGTGTGGTGTAAGGAGGGGAGGGCATGGTTCCCTAGGTGCCTGGCAACCACCGGGCTAATGGACTGGCTAAAAATAAGGCATAGAGGGACCCTCAGCGAGGGGAGAAGGACTTTGCTGCCTCTGGTGAGGGGCTGCCCAGGGCCCAGCAGCTGAGGGGTTAACTCTTCTCTGTCAAGGAGCTGGGGGTTTGGCACAGCTGGGGCAGATCATGGAGGTAACACTTAATTCACTATAAAAGGGATGTGCTGGGAAGGTGCTGAGCTCCCTGGGCTTGGGGTGTAGTTGAAGGCAGCAGTTAGGTATAGAGCTAGGGCCGGCTGGGGATGGAGGCACACCCACCCCAAATTTTGCTGGGCAGCCTTGTCTGGATGGTGCCCAGCCTGTACCCATCCCTTCCAATACCTTCCCTGGAGCTCAGGCTCTGCGACTCCTTCCCAAAGGGACCCCTTCCCAAAGTCACTGTGATGATGCTGATGGAAGGAGCCGCTTTCCCTGCTGCCAGCCTGGGAAATCCTGGGATGGGTGAGGGTAAGCCCTGGGTTTTTGGGAATGGTCCTGCCAGGCTGGCTCTCCTGCATGGTTACTAATTATCTCCTTGCTGTGATGCTTCGTTAACGGCCTTGACTGGGGCAAGGAGGTGATGGGCAGCCCAAGACACCGAGGAGAGGGATGGGATCTGCCTGGCTAATTAAGGAATTCCCAATCTGTGGCGATGGAACGTGGGCGAGATGTTCTGGGTGCTCTTGGGGATGGTTCCGGGCCTCGGGGGAAGGGTGAAGAGGCTGCCGGCCCCCCGCAAAGCGGGGAGGCTGCGTGGGCCCGCCGGCCGCCTGCCGCCGTGGCAGCTGGGCCCGGCCGAGGCCCGAGCGGTGCTGCGGGGCGCTGCCGCCATCTTGCGGGCGGTTTGGGTATCGGCGGCGGGGAGGGACGGGGGTGTGTTTTGGGGGGGTGGTGTGTGGGGTGTGTGAGGAGGGGTGGGGACATACGGCACAGCCCAGTCTCCTCCTCCCGCAAAGCCTCGGCCCGCCGGGGATCCGCCTCCCTGACTCCAGCAGCCCATCACTTGCCTCTGGTCTGCATCCCGGCTCTGCCCTGCGGACCAGGCGTGGGTTTGGGGGGTCCCCTACGCTGGACTGCACCCCTTCTTCCCCCCCCCCCCCCCCCACCCCATAACGCCCCGCTCTTACCTGCAGGCCGGCGTTAACCCTCAGCCGGGGGCCCTTGGAGCTGCGGGGCAGGATGGTGACAAAGACGGTCCTGGGCTGGCTCTGCCGGTCCATCGCGGTGACGTTGGCCAGGAGGGTGAAGCTGTCAGCCTGCGCCCGGGGACCATCCTGCCTGTACTGGATCTGCTGGTTCTCCACCTGAGGGACAGGGGCTGTGTCACCCTCCTGGGGGAGACCCCAGGCCACCGGCCCTGCTGGGCAAGGGTCCTGTGCACCAGCCTGGGAGGAGGGGACTGGAGCCCACCCCTGAGGTATTCCCAATTCCCCTCCCCGGGAGACCCCCCCCCATCGGCTGCTCTACCTGGCTCCAGGTGAAACTCTGAAGCCCACCATCCTCGGGCCGCTCGCTGTTCAGGAGGGTGCCGAACTGCGGAGGCTTCAGCACCCTGAACTCCACGCCGAGAGCTCTGTAGTCGGCGTTGGGGATGTTGAGGATGCCCGTGGAGAGGGTAGCGGAGTCGCCTCCTGGCACTGTGAGGTTGCGGACACTCAGGGGGATGGTGATGGGGAGCATGGCCAGGCTCACCACCACCCCCTGCAGTGCGTCTGCACCACTGGCCGTGACATCCACCACAAACCGGTCGCGTTCCTCCTCTGGCTTGGAGTGAAGGTAGAGGACTCTGTCGTCATTGATGTCCTCCTGAGTGAAGGACTGGATGGGGTCCAGGCTGGGCTGCTCATTCGGGTCTTGGCCCTGCTGAAGCATTGCCAAGAAGCCAGAGGCTGGGGGGCTGCTCACTAGGTAGACTATATCCTGGGGAGGGATCTCTTCATGGGTCACCTGGGAGTGTGGGGAGAGACAAGGCATGAGTGGGGGGCTGTGCCTGCAAGATTGGGCTGCCCCACTGCCCACCAGTGCGCAGTGTCCCAAGGCTTTGCTGGGGGAGGAACTGCCAGAGCTACCTTATTGCTGAGACCATGCCTGAACCTGGCCCATCTCTGCCCCCCAGCAAAGCCTGAAACGGCCACGTGGTCCTTTGCAGGTAACTGGAGTCCCACCAGTGGCTGTGGTCGGTTTGGTGGCCAGGAAAGCGATGTGGGCTTGGGGAATGGTTAGAGAAAGGGATACTCACCAGTAGGTACTCCTCCTTGATCCCAACTGCTTCCCCCTGGAAGACGGGTATCTTCTTGTGGTTGACTATGCGCAGGGGGCTGGGATGGGTGTCCAAGAACACGCTGATGGCCAGTGTGTCCTCCACCACCACCTCGTTCGCTTCTACAGTGAACTGGAGCTCGTCCTGGGTGTTTCTGCTCCCGTTGTGGTGGTAAGAGATCTCTCCTGCAAGCAGGTCCCTCTGGGAGAAGGCCATGACTGGCTGCTCCCCTCTCAGCACGGTCCCCCACCTTGGTGGGGTGGTTATCAGGAACCGTATCTCGTCATCTGACCTGATGTCCATGTTGGTCTCCAGGCTGAGGACAGAAGAGTCGATGCTCCCTCGGCTCCCTTGGTGGATGACTAGGCCGGTGTTGTTGACAATTTTGATGTAGGGGTCCGACGCCTGTACTTCCAGGAGGGCTGTGGTTTGGTGGAGACCATCGGACACCTGGAGCTGAATCCAGCCCCGGTCAGCCCCAGAATGGACGAAAAGGATTTTCTTCTTCCTCAGGTCATCCTGTGTGAACCGATAGACTTGGTGGCTCCTGTCATCCGCAGACACAATGCTGCCAAACAAAATGTCCTTCCTTGCCAGCACCAGCTGCGTGTCGGAGAAGCCAGAGTCCTTGTCGGTGAAGGCGATGTCATCTGTTGTCAGCAGGTGCTGCCCATGGCGCACAACGTTGAAGACCTTGTTCACCACTCGGGATGGGAAGTGGTCATTGACGGGTTGGATAGAGACCCTGAAAACACCTCTGACCTCCTCCACATCAGAGTCAGCGCTGCCCTCGCCCTGCCTGATGGCCACAAAGGGGATGTCGTCCTCCAGTGTCTCGGAGTCGTCGTGCTGGTACAGCAGCCGGCGTTGGAGGATGTCGTCATTGGTGAACTCCATGATCTCCTCTCTGGAGGCCAAGGCAGGGGATGCTGCCCAGGCCAGCCTTCCGTGTGCTGGCCCCTCGATCACTTCATAGACATAGTCCATGCTGTTCATGCTCTGCACAAACAGGTGGTCCTTGGAGATGACAGCTTGTCCCCCTTCTGGCACGGTCAGGAGGACGTTGGTCAGGGCTGGTGCGTCGGGGTCCCCGCCGATGCTGATTGTGTAGGTGTAGACAGGAGAGTGCTGCTCACCAGCACGGACACGAAACTGGAAGGTGTCCTCGGCTTGCTGGGAGTTCCTGATGGTCGCGCTGTAGCTCAGGTGGTTTCTGTGCAGGTCATCTTGGGTAAATCCAAAGCCTTCAGTCAGCCTGTTCCCGAGCAGCTCCAAGTTTCCCTTTTTGGGAGCTTGGACTATCACATAGTGGAAGGGGACTGGGGCAGAGTTTGGATCTTCCCACATTGCTTCCAGCTCCTTACTGGTGATGTTTCTGTGCCTTTTGTTCTTCATCTGGAGAGGGACCATGGTCCTCATCTTAATGGTGGCTCTTTTAATCCTGATGAGGAAGGTGTTGTTTTGCAAGACCTTCTGCCCCACCTGGACTTGGAACCTCAGCTTCTCCACAACATCTTCCAGGCGGTGCTCCGTGTCTGTGCTGAAATACTGGATGCGCCCTTGCTCCAGGTCCTGCTGGTGGAAGGACTCGATTTTTTTCCATTCCCCTCCCATGCTCCCTTGCTTCTGGACCTCACCGTACCTTAGGGGCTCGGTGAGGACATACAGGATGGCAACGTGCTGCTTCACAGCATTTGTCTCCACTGACAGGTTGGCCGTGGTAATGCGTGCAGCCCCTCCTTGGGAGATGGAGAGGCCGGTGTTGTTGCGCAGCTGAATTTCGGGGTCAATGGCGAGTATCCCCAGGGTGGCGATGGGGCTTGGGACAGTGCCATCACTCACCTGCAAGGTGAGCTGTGAGTTCGTCCCGCTCTGGTGCACATAGACAACATTGCCTGCTTCCAGGTCCCTGCAGGAGAACTCTTCAATGGGGACTCCAGGCTGGAAGTCATACTCCACGTAACCTTCCTCCAGCTGCTGCCCGCCGTGCAGCTGGAATTCCAGGTCATCACAGGACGTGTCATCATCTACAACCTGCAGGATGTCCGTGCTCAGGTGCTTCCGCGTGTGCTTCAGGATTGTCATGTGGTTCCCCTGGGGAAAGACCACCTGCGGGGCATCATTGATGGGGTTGATCATGATGGGCAGGAGGTACATCTGCCCCTGTCGCAAGCACTCAGGGATCCCTTGCTGGGCTGTTACTGTCACCTCCAGCATCAGCTGGTCCATGGGCCCCTCGGAACCATCGTGGACGTACCTGACTTTCCGATTCACAATGTCCAACAAGGTGAACTTCCTTCTGCTCCTGGACCCAGGAATATCCAGCTCTAGCTGGCCATGCCTAGGGTCGTTGGTGATGCTAAAGAGGATTTGGGACTGCCGGATGTTTGCAAGACTCAAGTCTACCGTTGGCTGGGCGTGTTTCCACTCCAGATAGGCCGTGGCCCCCTCAGAGACGATGAGGGGGCTGATGTGCAGCAGCCTGCTGATGTTGCTGAAGGCGGGTAGGAAGCTGTTGTCTGGTCGGCATGGTTCCACCACCAGGCCTGGTGCTCCCGACCAGCCATCTGGAGGTGGGGAGGTGGGTGCCTCATCCTGCTCGTAAACCTCTTCATAGTCCCAGTAGTGCTCCTGCTTTCCACAGCCTGGCATGATGTCCTTTGTGATCACAGCATCTTGCAGGCTCCTCCTCTGCAGGTTTATCCGCAGGTCCTCCAAGCAGCCAACAAAAGAGTTGTTGGTCATGGTCCACACAGAGATGAAAGCGAGGTGATGCTCCTTCAGCCTTTGCAAAGCTTTTTCATTCATGCCTCCAATGAAGAGGTTTCCCTGGAGGTCCAGGTAGTTGTTGATGCCCCGGTTGGACGTGGATGAGGCGTAGTAATCGATCAGTATCTCAAACTTGTGGATGTCTGTGTGGACTTTGACGTAGTGCTGCTGCTCGTCGCTGATGAAGACGTTGTTGTGCAGGATGATGATGCCGTTCCCCTTCTCAACAAACCCTCTCAGGCGCCCGTTGGATATCTCCAGGTAGAAGAAGTCGTTCTCCAGCCCCGCGTGGTAGATGAGGGGGGCCTGGGTGATGCTTGTTGTTATCACAAACTCGATGGTTGCTTCCTCCCTTGCATCCCACGTGGGAAACGCAACGTAGGAGTGTGGCCCTGGGAACCCAAAGGGTTCCTCGGGCTCCGCAGAGAACTGTGTGCTGCACCCTTCCTGGACCCGGTGGAAGATCTTGGAGCTGCCATCAGAGGACAGAGGGGAGAGGACATCCAGGCCGTTGAATGTCACTAAGTGGAGGCAACCTCTGAAGGGCGAGCTGGCCTCAGTCAGGTACGGCAGGTCAAGGCTGCCGGTCCCGCCGGCGTAGAGGCCGTACTGGATGTCCAGCTCCCGTACAGGCCCTGCGATGTCCACAGAGCTGTTGAAGAGGCCGTCGATGGTCAGCGTCATTCTGCCGTCTTCCACCAGCAGCCCCACGTCGTGCACCGCCAGGTTAGCGAGCTCCAGCTCTGCTGGGGACTGCAGCGTCGCCTCTTCCGAGCCCAAACGCAGCCTGGCCTGCAGAAGGACACGGAAAGGGCTCGGTTCAAGCAAGGGCAGCACAGGAGACACCCCTCCACCTACCAGGAAGTACCTGCGGAAGTGTGGCCCCCGTTCCTGGGGGCTCCCAAGTGTTTTAATCTCTTGGTTTTCCCCTGCTCACCCTGCCCTCCTCTTCCTGTGCATGTTCCTCCCTCCCTGGCTAGATCCCACTGTGGGCATCCCTCCTCCATCCTGCTCCCTGAATTTAATCTCTGCAAACCCCAGTCTCAGGATTATTGCCTTGGGGTCCCTGCCCCATAGCTGGGCTTCTCCTCTCCCCCCACCCCTCCAACCCTGTACAGAGGAGCCCTGCCAAATGCTGGGACCTCTTTCTCTGCTCTGTCTAGCTCCCTGTCCTCCATCCCAGCATCCTGGGCCACTTCCAGCCCTTTCCCTGGGAGCTGGCAGGGGAAATAGCAGGCTTTGCTCCTGCAGGCAGCAGCCTGGAGCCTGCTTAAGTAGAGGGTTAAGCTGGTGGACCTTGAGAACACATGGTCTGCATTAAGGAGACCTCCGGCCAGCTGCTCACTCACTCTCCTGCTTTGGTTTGGAAGTGGTTGGTGGCCCAGCCCGGTCTGCAGGAGAGGCAGGATGTGTGCCTCAGATGCTCCCTGCTCTTCTTCCACCCCTTCCCACACCCCAGCTGGGCTTGACCCGCTGTGGGATGGGGGAGTCTGCTGATGCAGACCTCTCCTTTCTCTGGATCCTCTCAGCTCATCCTTTGCCTGTCCCTGTGGAATGCCCTTTCCAGGTGCTTGCCCCTTCCTCCTCGCGCTGGATGGAACCCAGTCAGTATGGGGGGGATGGAGGTGTTGGGGTGCTGACCTGCAGCCTGCCGGCTTGCAGCTGGAGCAGGAGGTGGTCGGGCTGGCCGGCAGCCAGGAAGAGCATCCCGTTCCTCTGGCTGGTGTACAGCTGCAGGTGGAGCCGCACTGTGCTGGAGGCATCAGCCAGCGGCATCTCCACGAAGCTGTCCCCGAAGAAAGAGGCTGCAGAGGGAGAGGAGAGGGTCAGGCAGGTAAAGACGTTCCCCACAAGCCCTTGTCTGCCTGGGTGCTGGGAATCTGGAGCCTCCTGAGCCCCATCCATCAGTCCGTCCCCTCCTGTGCTGCCCAGTTGCCCTACAACAGCGTGCTGGAGCCCAGCAGCCTGGAAAGACCCTCAGAGGAGTCTGTTTCCTGGTTTTCCTAAGGGAAGGGATTTCTAGGGACAGAGGTTGTGTTTCTCCTTGCCCACACAGCATGTGGAGGACACACCCCACCCCCTACTACGTCCCAGTAGCACATCCTCGAGCCCAGTTCCTGAGCATTAGGAGGCCTTTCCCACTTCTGCCTCAGCATCTATCTCCCTTTAGAGGAGCACAAACCCTTCCCCTGGTGCCTGGGCTGGATTTCCCAGCTGGTGCCCATGTCTCTGCCAAACAGAGCGATGCTGTGTGGGGATGCCACCAGCTCAGCTGACGCTGTGCTCTCCTCCTCTCTTTTATTTTCACACTGCTTCCCAACAGCTTCCTGCAACACCTAAGCCTTCCTGAGGGCAGCTGCTCTGTCTGAAGGCGCTGGAGGAATAAACGCCTGCGATCCATATGTGGATGTGAGTTCGTATGGAAACCTCTGCTGGAACGGGGCGCCCGAAGCTCTGGCTGGAACACACCCAACGCCGCTGGTATCCATCAGCCTTCCAGGGACTCAGCGCAATGGCATGTGGTCGTGAAATGAGAGACTGTGTCACAGGGCATAGGAGGGAGAGGGCAGAATTAAAAGCACAGGGAGCGGCCCAGGCTTAATTTTAGACTTGTTATAGCTGGTTTGGGTTTGTTTTTTTTTTTTTTTTAAAGCTGGCTTAATGCATGTAGGAGCTTTGCATGAGCATTGAGTATCCGTGGTGCCCAGCCACCCATCCCAGTTAGCTCTGGAGCAACCCATGGGGGGAATGTGGGGGGTGGGAAACGAGCTCTGTATAAACACTGGGAGACCCATGAGTTGGGAATGTTTGGGGAGGATATGTCAGGGAGGAGAGGGGGGGTGGGTGAGAGCGTTTTAGGTCCATATGTAGTCACAGTCTGTAAAATCCCCTGTGCTGGAGTTTGTATGTGTGCAGAGTGTGCCTGTTAAGCTTCACGGCAGCACTGTCTGTCACCGGACGACGTTTGGAGTTCAAGTGCTGTTGGGGCCTTAGCCTGGCCCCTGCTCTTTTTTTGGAGGGGGCAAGGGATGGAGGTTGGGTGCTGGGGTGAAACCAGCCACCTCCATGGTGAGGTCTGGGTGGAAACATACTGCTTTTGGGTTGCCTTTTCCTATTGCAACGGAGTTTCTGTGGGACTGACCAGGGTGGGAACGGGCAGGAACTGGGCAGGTTTCCCCCCCTTCCTTGCCTCCAGCAAGTGAAAACCCAACACTGAAACAAGTAGGTGCTGAGGTTTTAAAACCAGCCCATGGTTAGAAGTGACGGTGAGGGGCTTGGTCAGCATGGGCAGAGCGGGAGCGCTCTGCGTTGGGTTATTGTCCCCTCCACAGGGTTGCTCTTCCCAGCCCTTCAAGGGGGCAGATCTCCTTGCCCAGACCCCAAGGATAAAAAATCACCTCCCACAGCTGGTGACGGAGAAAAGGCCTCGGTGTTCTCCTAGGAGGAATAACAGGGGTGGTGTGAGGCCCGGCGCCCGCTCTGGGCAGGGCGGGAGCGGCCGCAATGGAAACATCCAGCCCTTGTTTTAACACCGAGCCCGTTGCTCAGCCCCGGGCACGGCTGCCAGCGCCTTACTCAGGCCCGCGCCTTTCCTGGCCCTTGTGCCTGCCGCTGGCACAGGGCACTTTGGCTTCCTTGTCTCCTTGGGCCCCGCTGGTGACTCAGAGGAGCTTTGCTCTTCCTCACAGGGCCGTGAAGGGCCCTGTCCTCACCTGACCTGCTCCCTCCTTCCAGGGGTCCCATCAAAACCACCCAGGCCCGGCGTGCCGTACTGGAAGGGTGGGGGGGGGGTCTCATCACTGCTTTGTCCCAGCGTTTGCAAGAGGCTGCATCTCCCATGGGTGCTGGGTGGTGTAGGGGGGGATGTTTTGGGGCTGGAGGAGCCAGGCCAGCACCGCCGGCCTGTTTTCCAGCGTGACAAAGGGCAGCAGCTCCTGCAGCCAGCACATTTTGTCCTGCCTCGGTTCTGCTGGAGCTGCCAGGCATGTTTTTCTCCTCTTTCATAAAATACTACTAATAAAAAGCTACGGAAAGCTCGGGTGCCCCGGGGGAAGAGGAGGAGGAGGAGGAAGGACCCCTGCCTGGCTCTAGGAAGCGCTGGGATGTTTCTTCAACAGCAGAGCAGGGTGAGTTATTGCTGTTTGCCCAAACCCCAGAGTTATCTCGGGGCCTCTCTCCTCTGCTCTGCAGCACAGCTGGGCTGTGAATGCCGCTCGACCTGTGGCATTTCTCTTCCACAAGGGGTTTCACCTTCTCCTCTTCTCCCTCCCTGTTGCAAGAGGCGTAGGAAATACAGCTTGATGGAATGGGTTTTGGCTTGTTTTCCTTTTTCCCAAATGCATTTTGCCCTGGAAGGAGCTTCTGCAGCACGGGCTGCACCATCCCCATCACTTGGCCATTGGCTTTGAGTCAGGTGTGCACAGTAAATTCAAGGACATGTCCGCTGCTCCCCCAGCCTCCCCTGCAGCCGAGCATCCCAGGATGCGGCTCCTGTGATCCAAAAGCACCTTTCCCTGTGAGCTAAGGGTGCCATGATCACACCGTGGGTACATCCTGCCCTGAGCTGAGCCTCATCCCAGGGTGGGGATGCCTCAGCTGGCCCTTTTCCCCACCCCATCACAGGAAGCAGCAGGTCCCCATGTCCTAGCCGTGGGTTGGGGTGGCCTCTCCTGCTCCCTCTGCCTAAAACCAGTTGATGTTCCCATCTCTGTGGCCTGCAGGAAAGGGTTGCCCCTGCTTTGCCAGGCCCTTGGAAAGCCGTTGATGAGGCAAGAGGAGCCTCCGTCACAGTTTCCGAGCAGCCGGCCAGCAGCCAGCAGATTATAGGCTGCAGTGTCACTCGGGTGGGTGGTTTTGGGGTTTTTTTGGGGTGGTTTTTATTTTTTCTGCGTTGAAAGAAACAAGATGACGAGCCAGAAACTCTGAGCAAGGGGCCGGGAGCGAGGCCCCGGGGGTTCTTGGCTTCTGCTGGGGTCGGTGAACAAGTAAGGGCTCTGTGAGAGCCGGCACTGCCCCGGCACCCGCCCCGGCTGCCAGCCACATGCCAGCTCCAAGATGCTCTGGTCCTCTCCCCCAGCTCCTCTAGTTGAAAACACAGTGGGTTTGGCCTCTCTGATTGCTGCTTTTTTGGTGGTTAGGGAGTTTTTTTGGCACAAGATGGGTCCTGAACAGCATCACGGATGGGAAGGGATCCCCCTCTTCATGGGGGCCTTTGGGCTGGGGAGGAAGAGAGGGGTGTGTGTGCTCCTGGGGCTGCTCTGGGGCTCAGTGGGGCTGGTTTGGGCTCTCCTCCATGCTTTAAGATCTCAGCACACAGACTTCTTCCACCCCCCTTCCCCAGCACGTAGGAGGATGGAGGAGCCAACTCCCAACCCCGGACGAGGGAAAGAGCTTGCAAAGCTCCACACAGAGGTTTCCAGAGCGAACCAGCACTGCAGCTCCAGGGCTTTTTGGAGCAGAGAGATGCCCCCTGGGCACACAAAGGGAAAGGTGAGCTGGTGGATGGATACCTTCTCCATCTCTGGGCGTGGGGCATCCCCAGCCCTGCTCACGGAGCACGTTGCAGGGTGCTTGGGGGATACAAACAAGACCCTAAGGGACCCATGTCCCTCTGCGTGGAGGAGGAGGCTGAGGCTGAGGCGGATGCTGTGAGGCTGAGGAGGAAGAAGCTGCTCAAGCCTGCCTGGGGAGGAGGGGGCATGGCACTGGGGAGGGGCTGGCCGCTCAACAAGGCTTCATTCAGGCTGTGGTGGGAGGCAGGTGAGGGCCAGGGCCGGTGGCCCCCATGTGTGTTTGCAGGGAGGGGACTGGAATTCATTAAAGCAGCTCTTTAATTACCAGCTCGGGTGCCAGGAGAGCCCCATGCACACACACGTGCCCCCCTCCCAACACACCCTGTGAAAGGCTCTCTGTCTTCCCCACCCTGGCCGCACCAGTTTTCTGATGGTGGAAAAACATCTGGGGAGTGAAGGCTCCTTGTTGCCCGAACAGCCTGGGGCTTGTGCGGCTGCTGGTACAGCCCAGCCCGCCGGCTGCCCTCCTTCCTGCCCACCAGCCCATGCCAACAACCGGCCCCTGTGTTGGCAGGGCGCCCGATGCTGCCCTGACTCCCCCATTCCCACAGGATGCCACTGGGATGCCCCACGGCCAGCCTGGTGCTGTCCTCTGCAGCTCCCAGTTGTTCAGCGTTGGGGTTTGGGGTTGGTTTTTGGATTTGTTTGAATGACTTTATAAGGTAGTGAGCTCGCTTGTCGCCAGCCAGGCTGTGCCCGTCCCAACACTGGAGGGACTGGGGGGGGGTGGGGAGGGATACAAACACTGGAGGATCATGGAGGTCAACCACCCAGCCCTGGAGATGCTACTCTGCTACTCAAACCCCTCCTTCCCCTGTCAAAGCGTGTCCCTGAGCTCCCATCCCAGCTCCCAGCGCAGTCAGGGTGAGTGGGACCATCCCTCCTCCTTCCACCGTGGGTGGTCCAGGGTTTCACCCTCCTTAATTCCCAGCCCAGCTCTGCGATGTGCAACGGGACCCACAGCCTCCTGCATCCCGACTGCATCCTGGGTGGTGGGGGGGCTGGGCTGAGCCCCCATCCCTGCACAGGGTGGAGGGGTTGGAGGAGGAAGGGATCTGATGGGCTTTCAGAGAAAGGCTCCCATTATGTGCTGTGTTCCCTTTGGTTTATGGTGTGGTCTTATTTATGGCCTTGGAGGAAATGAGCAGCCTGCAAGGCAGGCTAAGGCAAACACAGCCGCAGCAGGGCAGCCCTTGGGTTTGGCCAGGGTGTGAGGGTGCCTAAAAACCTGGGAAGGGGGTTCTGGTGGGGGCTGCTGCCTTTGGGGATGCTCAGAGAGCCGTGCAAGAGCCTGGGCACAGCAGGAGGGCTGCAGCGATGGCATCCAAGCCCAGTGGGGATCTTGGGGACATCTCACGGGTCCCCTTCCCTTGTGCTGGCAGGACGCCAGTTGCCTCTAAGCATTTGGGATGGGACAGAGCCAGCCCTTCAAAGAGCCTTGGGAAAAGCCTCTCCTTGCTCTGCTGCTCCTGGGGTTCAGCCTCCAGACCGATGGGATGGGGCAGCATCTGCACGGACCCATCCCTGTTGGCTCCATGGGGAGAAGTGGGACCTTCTTTTCACTTTCTCCCCCCCACTTCCAGGTTTTATCCCCAGGATTTCAGCCAGTGACTGCAGCTCCCGCACACCCGAGCCAGGGCTGTACGTGCTTCCCCAAAACTCTGGCAAGGGGAATTGAGAGCTCCAGTCCCTGCCTCCCACTCTCCACCTGGCCCTCCCTCGCAGCGGGGCTCCCCGAGGCCAGTGCTTTCCAGGACCTCCAGCCAGCAGACATCTCTGGAAAGCAGCAGGAAGGGGATCGGCAGCGGGAAGGGGATCGGCTGTGGTTTTGCTGGCTTTTTCCTGGGTGCTGCTGGCCAAGCCCTTGCTAGAAGTGGCCCTCACCCTTGTTTCGGGTGCAGGAGGAGAGCCTCTGTGCTGGGATGCTTCATGCCTTCCATCTCCATCCTGCTGACCCCCCCCAGCCTCCAGAAGCATCTCATCCGCCCCCTACCTCTGGCTGCACCGCGCCGCTTCAAGAACCTCCGCCTGTGTTTATTAATTCAGTTCCTCTCCCAGTTCCCTCGCCAGCTGCTCTCCCGCTCGCCTTCCCCCCGTGACAGCCTCAGGGAAAAGGAAAAAAATAACAAAAATCCATCTTTTTTTCTGCAGCCCACGGACTTTGGGGTCAGGGGAAAACAGGGAAATACGCCCACCCCCCCCCCCCTGCTAATTCTGCCTGGGGACCACACTGCAAGAAGCCGGGAGCTCTCACCCCCCAAACTCCCTGTGCCCATAACGTGTGCTGCTCCTGCTTTGCCCTTGGAAGCGGTGTGAGGGGAGCTGCTATAGCTGGGGTCCGGGGAGGCTTGGCTGGAGCTCCAGAGCTTCAGCCTTCAGCTTATCCAGCGTGGTTTTACGATGATTCAAGCAGCCCTAAAAGCTGATGGTATTTCCTGCGCTCTCCCTGCTCGGCCAGATGCAGGAACCACGGAAGGGAGGGTGAGGAGCCCGGAGCTGCTGGCACTGCCGCGGCCCCACGCCGCCGGCATCCCCCTCACAAAGATGCTCTTAGGAGGGGGAATGGGAATGGAGTGGGAGTGGGGTGTGCACCTCCAGGCCCAGCAGCCCTGAAGCGAGCAGGAGCAGGGCTGGAGAGCGTTTTACAACACGCGGTTAAACGACTTTGGAGGGATTTAAGGAATAAGCCCAGGGTTGGAAGCGGTGCTTGGAACTTGAGCCCTGGGAAGCGAGGCAAGGGGGAAGAAAGTGGGAGGATTTAGGGAAGCGGGAGGCTCAATGGGGCTTTTGTGCCGTCCCCTGCAGCGTGACTCAGGCTCAGTCAGGCTCCCGCTGCCAGGAGAAGAGTTGGCCTGGAAATATTGTATCAGCCCCTTAGGACGTGGTTTCCAAACCATCCCAAGCTGGGGTTTGTTCTATTTTTCCTGCCCCCCTCTCTTTCTTTCTTCCTTTCTTTCCCTCTCTCCCAAGCCTTCTCCCCCGTCCTGCTGCCTGGCAGGTTTTCCAGCTCCACCCAGCACATCCTAGTTCCTCACTCCCACAGCTTTCCCTACACTGTGGCTGCATCCCACTGGAGCTGCAAGAGGGCACGTGGCCGGGACAACCCCAGCCAGCCCAACACCTTGGGAGACTGGGTTTTGGGATGGGGGGAGTAGGGTACCTGGGGCACGCATCCCACCCGCAGATCCCCAAATCCCATCCATGCCCACCCAACTGAGCCGATGCCCGTTCCCGAGCCCGTCCCCATCCCTGCATGGATGGAGATGCTGAACCTCTGCCAGGAGCTACCTGCCAACTTTAACTGCATCATTCAGCCCTGCCCTCGATGTGTCCCACTTGGGATGGTTTGCCTGTAGCAGGGCAGCACCAGCAGTACCCCACATCCGGCTTTTTGGGGACACTGCGTGCTGCAAGGGGCAGAGAAAAGCATCCCCACACAGAGGGAAAGGTGTTTGCAGTGTGGAAAGGGAAATAAAGGGTATTTTTTGCACATCTGGGCTTGACATGCTGCATGGCCTGTCTTGCAGGCGAAGAAAATGAGTATTTCCTTCGCCCCCTCCCAAAAGCTCTGTCTCCTCTCCTCTTCCCATGCTTTCAGAGGTCCCCCTCCCCACCCTGCCTCCTCCTCGTCCTCCTCACCCCCCTGTTATCCCCCTGCCTGGCTTTTCCATCTATGAGAAACAGGCGGCGGGCTGATGTTTATAGAGAAAATAAACGCCTGCTCTATTTCTAGCACAGGAGGGACGTATAGCTGGCTGCGTGGGGGTGTGGAAGCGGGTGCACACATCCCCTCCCAGGGCTGCAGGGCAGGACAGGAGGCTTTTCTCAGCCACATCTACCTCGGGCCAAAAAAATCTTTCCTCCTTCCTCCCCTGATCCCAGAGGAAATGACCCCTGTGGGGCCCAAAAAATGGGATGAGGAAAAAAAAAACCCTCGAAGGCCGGCTGAAATCCAGCCAGAGGCTGGGAAAAAAGGGATGGGAGATTCCTTGTGACACCCCCTCCCCCCTCTCCCCCCCTGCATCGCTTCCTGCCTGCGCACTGGGGAGCACCAGGGTGTGGGGGATGCTTACAGCATCTCACAGATGGGGAACATCCATTAACATGCCTAGGGACCACACTGCAAGAAGCTGGGGGCTCTGACCCCCCAAACCTCCTTCCCTCACCAAGCTTCATAGAATCATAGAATGGCATGGGTTGGAAGGCACCCCAAGGATCATAGAGCTCCAATCCCCCTGCCACACCTTCTCCCCACCAACCTGCCAATGGGGAGATAAAACAACCCCAGAAAGCCAAGGTTTGGGCAAAAGAAGCCACGGGGATTCACGGGGCCATCCCAAGCTGAGTCACCGCCTGGGAAGGCTCTTTGAATGTCTGGTGAGTCACGGCTGGGGATGACTGGTACTTGTCTCGCGCGTGATGGGGACCGGTCACCTCCAAACCCTGCCGCTTGCCCCATGACTTTCTCCTCTCCCATCAAGTTTTGGCAGCGCCTTCCCTTTCCCGGGATGCCTTCTGTCTGCTACCGTCCGTCTGTCCGGCTGTCAGGCAGCCAAGAGCAGCCGTTGGGCGCTGGGCAGCTCCCGGAGGTATTGCACGGAGCGACACGCAACTGGCACCGGGATGAGGGATGGAAAAGGGGAATTTATCACCCTCTTGGAGCCAGGACACAGGCCATAAACATCCTTCACCCCACCTCGCTGACGGTTGGCAGGAGGATGCTCGGAGGCCCTATTTGGTCTGCCCTGAGGATGAGCGAAGCCGCATCCTCTCTGGCCTGAGAGGTTGGGAAGAGCCGTGGCAGCCCAGCTCCCCTGGTTTGTAGGCCTGGCTTTGGCTGACTCTGGGCTCCACTTGGCAAAATGTTGGTTCTCTGCTTGCGGTGGGTGTGTTAACAGGAAGCTCCAGCCCCACTCTGGCAGATTTTGGGAGTAAAAGGAGCACGGCACGGGGAGTGTCCGCTCCCACCGCGGGCAGCTGGGGGAGGAAGATCATAACGTGCTTCTCCCAACCTCAGCTTTTCTGTTACATTATCCCCCTCCAAGAAGAACTGGGCACGAGTTGGGATGCCCAGGCAAGTGGACAAGTTGTTTCTAGGACTTTCTAGGGGGTGATGCTAACGCTCAGGGAAGCTGGATTCCCAAAAAGGAGACAAGGCCGCAGCCTGGCTTTTCCAGGCACCTGGAAAAGGCCGAGGGAGCGGCCCCTGGG
This sequence comes from Gallinula chloropus, assembly GCF_964237585.1. Classification (NCBI taxonomy): domain Eukaryota; kingdom Metazoa; phylum Chordata; class Aves; order Gruiformes; family Rallidae; genus Gallinula; species Gallinula chloropus. Next base: position 2,545,153 of record NC_140094.1, on the reverse strand, counting down.
AGTGGAGGCCGGGCTGAGCCAACGCCTGTTGCGAACAGTCTGTGCTTTGAGCTTTATTTAGGCACAGAGACAGCGTTCAGTTAGCTCTGCCCCCCCCCCCCCCCTTTCCCAAGTCCCGTTACCCGTCCAGCCTTCGACCTGACGTGAGTGAGTTCCTCCGGGCCAGCTTAACCCCGTCCTGCGATCTGGGAGGAATGTGCTTATTATATATTTGCCCACAGCCCTCTGTTGCTAAATACGAGCGAGACAGGAATATTCCTCCTCGATTCCCACGGCACCGGTTTGGGTCTCCCCCTCCCCCCCCCCCCTTCCCTCCTTTTTTTCTGTCTTGTCTTTTTTTTTCCCTGTTCTTTCCCATCGGCTGGAAAACTTTTCCAGCTGCTCAGAGCTGTGACCTCAAAACACATAAAAAAAGGAGAAAGGTTGAATAAATTGGTCGGATTTCCAAAAGCTGGGGGGTGGGGAGGGAGAGGAATGACCCTGGATGAGGCAGGAGGGAGTCCCGGGTGGGTACCCTTGGGTAGATGCTGTTCCCTGCCCAGGAGCTGGTAGCCTGCACTGGGTGGGTGTGGACAAACGGGGGGTCGCTTGCCCACCCAAGAACCCCATCACCGCTGCTGAGGTCCATCTGAGATTGCTGGGGGGATTGGGGAGCATATTTGTGGCATCCCCTTGCTGGAAGTTTGGGGTGAACCCTACTGCTGATTCCTTCCTCACACATCCATCCTCATTAACCCCAGCGAGAAGGATTTTGGGGGTGGGGTCAGCCTGTGGGTGACCTTACTGGGAACTGGAGGAGAGCCAGGCTGTCTAAAACCAGTTTACCAACACTTCACACTTGGATGTCAAGAGGACAGATGTGAGGAAGGGTTGTTCCTCTTTGATGTGATCTTGGGTTCGTTGATGTGCACAGCAACTGTTTCCATCCAGGGCAGAACGTCCGGAGCCCCTGATCCTGAGCTTGGGGGCAACGTAAAACACACGCTTCACCCCTAAAAAACCAAGCCCAACACGCTGCCCATGCCTGGTGTGGCTTTTCTTGCTGGGGATGGAGGGATGGGATGCCATGGGATGGAGGGATGGGACACCATGGGAACACCCTGGCATCAGTGCTGATGGTCTCAGCAGGGATGGTCCTGAGTTGACAGGGCAGCTTGTGGGTGCCCAGACCCTGGGGGTTGCATCTGGCACATTTGCTTCATCTGGGGTGCAGAAATAGTCCCCAGCATCAAAAAAAAGATGGAGAAACCCCCTTTTTAATCCCAGCCCCATGGGTCCATGCCAGGCAGATGATCCCTGGAGTTGTCCCCCAGGGATGTCACCTTGGGGGGATGTTACCTGGGCAGGGGGCTGGCAGGTGCTGGTGAAAGCCACATACTGGTTTTTGGGGTTGCTTAAAATCTTTCACAGAATTCAGGAGCCATCCCGGGCACCCCAGTGGGCAGCAGCTCTGCAGGGTGCAACCCCTCTCTGCCTGGGGTGGAAAGGTAAGGGATGGAAGGAAGAAGACTGCTTTCTTCATTAAAAAAAGGGGATTATTTATTTTTCCTACTCATTTTGCTGGGCATCCTCAGAAAAAGAAGGATGGAGGTGGGAAGGAAGGAGAGGAGCGTGTCCTGATGGCCACCTGCTTGCTAGGCAGGGAACGGGGACAAAAAAGGACCTCACAGGTGCTGAGGAACACAGGGCTGGGCCCTGGGGTCGTCCTCACCCTCCTCCTCGCACTGATGGGAAGATGGTTGGGGAGCCAAAAGCACAGAGGTCATCAGCTATTCCTTTGTAAAGTGCTTGGCCAAAGCAAGCTCCCAACCTGCTGCCCTGGGATGGGTGTGTGGGGGGGTAAGTTTGGGGAAGGGAAACAGCTCACTGAGGTGTTAATTTTTGGATTAGTTAGGGGAAAACAACAATAAAGAGCTTTTAACACCCCCCTCCCCTCCAAACACACTTCTGAAGCTGTGGCTACTGCTGATCCACTGGAAATGGTCACCCTGAGCGCAGCTTGGGAGGATCAGGCTAAGGCATGGAGCTGTCCCCAGCAGGGTGAGACCCATGCCCACACCCCGCAGACCCTGCCGAGGGTCAGACCACCCCAGGCACCCGCATCCTCCAGGAGAGGAGGGAATGGACCATTAGGAGAGGCAGAAGGCACAGGATGGGAGTGGGGCTGCAGGGTGGCCGTTGGGATGCTGAGGCAGGGCACAGCGCCGTGCTGAGAGCTGTGCAGTCCAACCTGGCCACTGCTTGGGGAAAATTAGGTATAAATCCCTGACTTTGCTCCATGCCCAGCCTGTAGCCTGGAATAACCCCTCTTCCCAGCTCGGTCCCTGTGCAGAGGGGAGCGTCCTGTGCCCTCCCCACTGCCTGAGGCCAGCACGTCCTTTAGCACCTTGGCTTCTGCCCCCAGAGAGACCCTCAACCCAGACACCCCATCACCCAAGGGGGTGATTCTGCACCCCTCTGCCTTACCCCCACACCCCAGGCACACAGGATGGATAGACAGAGTAGAGCTGGGAAGGCAACACGTGCCCTGGAAACGCCACCCAGCTCCATCCTTCCCACCAGCACCCTCCAAGCACCCTGTTCCTCAGGTGAGAGGGGCAGCCCTTGCAGTTGGATGCTGTAGCAAGGCCAAGCATGGGCACGGAGTGCCGGCTTCCCCACGGGAGCCATGGCCATGCCCGTGCTTCATCCCAGTGGTACAGGGCTTGGGCAGAATAGGGAAGGTGCCTCTCTCCCAGGTGCTGTCTACAGCACTGACCAGAACCCCAAAACACAGGGAGTGAGCCCTATCCCTCCCAGCACCACATTTGTGCGTGTCCCCAGGGGGAAAGCATCGGATGCAGCCGGGACTCAGAGCCCCACTCCCTCCCTTGGCTTTCCCCACGGGGCAAACCTGGCCCAAGCACACTGCCCAAAAAACGGGCAGCTGCCCTTCCTTTGCTCCCACCAGCTTGCTGGCGGGCTCCCACACCGCAAGGAGGGGCAGCCTTGCACCCGTGGGTGCTCGCAGCGCTCTCCACTGGCTCCCCATCCCTCCCCATGCTCCCAAAGCCCAGCCTTACCCCCATCCCAGGCTTTCCCACCGCTCCAAGCCTTGTGCTGGCTGGAAGCAGGGGGCTTACCTCCGGCCGGGGGTCCTGCGCAGAGGGGCGTTGGGTACCATGCCAGGACCAGCAGCAGCAGCAGCAACGTGGTGATGCCACGGCGGGCATCCATGGTGTCCCGGAGAGCTGGAGCAGCGGTTGGGGCTCCGGCACGGCCTCCCGCCAGCGCCCGCTTCCAGGAGAGGGCTGCCTCTACTACTATATTTAATAAAGCGGAGCGAGGGAGGGACCCGAAACTTCTCCCGCCTGTCAGAAAGGAGGAATTCGCTCGGATTACAAAGTCCATTTTTTTCTCTTAAAGGGCTAGAGGCCCCCACCCGCCCGCCTGCCTGCTGCCCACCCACCCGCCTCTCAAAGCGCCCTTGTTCCCGCCGGGGCGAGGCAAGGGGAGGCGAGGGAGGAGCGGCGGCCGCCGTCACCCAGAGGGAAAGGCGCCCGACGTGGGGTGTGAGGAGAGGCGGCTCCGGACGCACCGCCTGTTCTGGATGAAGTGAGGCATCTGTGGTTCTCCCTGGCACCAGGCATTTTTGTTTTGGGTAGAGAAACCAGCTTCCAGTGTCCGCCCAGACCCAGAGGAGCGACGCGGTCCCAAAGCCGTGTTGCCCATCCCCAGCCGCCGTGCCACCCGCTGACACGGCTCTCCGAACCTCACACCTCTTTCATCAGGCAACTGGGATGATCCTCAGCCCACTGGGCTTTGCCATGCTCCACCCGTGCCAGTGTGGCGCTGGGAAAAGGGCTTCTCAGCATCCCCCACCCCGGTGCAAACCCATCAGCGCCCCAGCATCCCACCCAGCCTGGCTCCCCACTCCTCACCCTGGTGGGTTTCAGGGCTCTCCTTGCTCACCTCCCATCTCTCCAACTCCCTCCAAACCCGCTCCAAGCCTCCCGCTTGGATCTTGTGCAGCACACCCCTCCTTCCCCTTGGATGTCTACACTTCAGGTCCCTCTCCCCCCACCCGTGCCGTGTTTCACTGATGGATTACGTGCCATTTGTTTCCTGCTGGTTTATTTCTAACCTCTTTAGGGCCCTTGGTGTGACTTTGCTGTCTCTGGCAGCGTTCGCAACACCTTCCAGCTCCCAGTCATCTGCAAACATAATTAATTTGTTGTTTACTCTTGCTTTCAGATCATTAATAAAGACATTAAACAAACCTGGGATGCGCCAGTTTTCTCAGTAACTTTTTATGAGGAATCATCAGGGGCTTGCTAAGTTCATTAGCTAATTCTATTTAGTCTGGGGGTTACATATTATCCAGACTTGCAGATCCAATTTTGCCCAATATTCCCTTTCCTGCTCTTTATCTTGAGGTCCTCTGTGTGGCTTTGCTTGCCATCTCCCTCCCTTCATCCCTGGTAAGGGGCGATGGAGGGGTAGGGGTGAGCAGGGCTTGGCCTTTTGGGTGGTTTTTTGGCCTCTGTAGGTATTCATCGGGTAAACAGGCTGAATGCATCTGCCCTGTGTGGGGGGATGAGATGCCCTTTGCCAGGGGAATGTGAACAGCAAGCGTGGCTTGAGCAAGGAGACTCCTCCAAGACCCCCGGGGAGCATCCGCCACCTCGGGGATGCTGGCTGGCATCTCTTCTTTATCATTTTCTCCCTGTTCTGATCGGGAAATGACAGTAAAACCACCCAAAAATAAACCACGGGGTGTCCCTAGCAAGTCCCCGTGGCAGCAGAGCCGCAGGATGCTCTGGCCGAGCCCCCCTTGCAGGAGCCCCCCGAGCGCAGCCCCGTGCCCCGCGTCTGGCCGGCACATTTGCTGTCCCTCAGCCAGGCTCTGGGATTTGTTTTCCCCTTTTCCCAGCCAACATCTGGCTGAGCAGCAGAGGGGCAGAGCCAGCGAGGAGCTGTGTGTCCCCGTTCCCCCCTTCCCAGGCGGCTGCAACCAGAGTTTGCCCGCTCCCAGTGCAGGGATCCGATGCCTGGGTACCCCCATCTTCATCTGCAGGCGGTGGGGAGCTGCCCTCGCCCTTTGGTGAGTGCCTATCACGGGGAAACCCGGGTGCCAAGGAGGGTTGGGAGGGGAGCTGTGGGATTGGGGAGCCTGGGGGGGCGGGTGCTTGGAGGAGGGTTGGGGTTAAAATAAGGAAAGGTTCAATCTTCCCTTCCCTGCACCCCGGGGGCTGGTTTTTGTGGCGGTCTGGGTCCCTCCAGCCGCAGGGCTGCTCCCTGCCTCCTCTCCGCGCTGGCCAGCCCGTCAGCCTCCGGATGCGTTTATTTATCCCAGCCCAGCTTTTATTTGGGATGTGTTTCCAAGGTAGCCGGTGCGAACGGAGGCGCAGAGGGCTGATGAGGGGGGTCTGTGGCCATAGCCCTCCCGACCCAGAGCCCCGCCAACGCCTGCTCATACAGACACCTCTGGGCCACCCCACATCCCACGGGAGCTCCCGCTTCATCTGCGGCATCTGAGCCAAGCTGGGAGCCCTTTCCCTGCCTGCTTGGGGTGGGCGGAGGCGTCCACAGCATCTATTTCATGAGCTGCCCTTTGCTGTCCCCCGTGTCCTGCTTTTCCCTGTGTGAATAACTTGGGATGAGCTAAGTCTCTGGAGAACCCTTCCAACCTCGCTGCTGGAGCTCCAGTGATTCCGAGCAGTGGGATGCCGGCATTCACCTGTGGGGAAGGGATGCCCTCAGCTTAGATGCTTGGCTGTCCCCATATGACATCCTGGCTGGGCTCCCACCCTGCCACCCACAGCCCACAGAGGAGGGGATCAGCCCCCCCCTCTCACCATGGAGCAGGGATGGGGGTTCCCGATGGCTCTGAGCAGCTGCAGCTGGGAAAGCAAAGTCTGTCTGAGGAAGGAGAGCAGCAAGCGTGCTTGGAGCACGCCGCCAGCGCCTGGAAGGAATATCCCATCCGGTGCTGGCAGGAGGGAGCACATTCATGAATGCTGCTGGGATTCAGCTTCTCAGCATCTGCCTTCCTGAGCACTAGAGGGGCTTAAATAGGAAACAAAGCAAAGCCTTGGGGTCCAACCTGGCCAAAGCAATGCCCCCGGGGTTGGATCTAGCTTGGGACAGTGTGTTGTGTCCCCAACATTGGCTGTGTGATGTTCCTTTGGGAGAGGGACATCAGCTGGGGGCTGTTTTCAGCCCAGCTTGGAGCCTCTCCTGCCTCAACACGTACGTGCCGTGCGTGAAGGCAGCGGCCGCCTCAGCCAGGTCATGTCTCCGGCTGCTCAGGGAGAAAGGAACGCTGGTTCCAACCAGTGGGTTGCAATGCTGAGGGTGAGGAGGGAAGGGGATGCTGCGGGGACTCAGGGACCACTGCATTAGGCAGAAGCACAGCCCTGCAGCCTGTCACACCTTCTTCTTGTCTCTTCTTCACAACAGCCAAAGAACCAGCCTGTGTCCAGCAGAGACGTGTGGTGTTGGCAACAGAAAGGGACAAACAACCCTCTGCAGAGCTTCAGGGCCCTGCCTGCTAACTGCCCTGACAAGCCCCAGCTGGGCTCTCACCCACACCCTCCGCCCACACAGGGATGTATTTAAGCTCAGGTGCCTCCCCCCCTTGCTCTCTTTTACTGGGGGTGTGTTGTGGTGCTGGTCCTCCCTGCCTGCTGCCCTCATCCCTCCCTGCCTGCTGCCTTCATCCCTCCCTGCCTGCTGCCCCCATCCCTCCCTGCCTGCTGCCCCCATCCCTCCCTGCCTGCTGCCCCCATCCCTCCCTGCCTGCTGCCCCCATCCCTCCCTGCCTGCTGCCCCCATCCCTCCCTGCCTGCTGCCCCCATCCCTCCCTGCCTGCTGCCCCCATCCCTCCCTGCCTGCTGCCCCCACCCCTGGGCAGGACCTGCATCCCTCACCCAGCTTCCCTGCCTTGCCTGCAGTGATTTGCCCCCTGGAGCACCGGGATAGGGATGAAGATGCATCAGCAATGTGGTGAGCAAACATCTTTGTCTCCTTGGTTCTATTTTGGGGTGTTCCCATCTGGGCACATCATGTGCAGCCTCTGTGTAGGGATGGGTCCTGAAAAAGCAATGTGCTGGGGTGGGGGGGATGCCTCTGTGCCTGGGCTTTAGTTGTGCTCCCTGACCCAGGGGGTCTTTGGGGTGCTGTGACTCTACTTCCCTGTGACTGACACCCTCTGCCCTCCCTCGAGCCCTGAAAGGCTTGCTTCCTGATGTTAGCTTAAAATGGGAAATCAATAAAGCCCATTTATTTTTAGCCTAGATTTAGGGTGCTTCAGAAGTGGAGCTGAGCCCTGCTGTGAGCCAGTGGGCTTGTCTGCTTCTCCTGGGCTCATGGGACAGAGGAATTGGCTTTTACTGCTGGATAAATATCAATTGATGGGCTCTCAAGGAGCAAGCCCCTTGCTGTGTGAGCAGGGAACCCTCTGCGGGTATGGGGAGGGATGGAGTGAGCCCTTGGAGCATCGGGGGAGGGGGAGCAGCTGGTGGGCTGTGCTGGGTGCTGGGGGTGCTTTTGGGTGTCCTGTTGGGTGTTGGGGTGTGACTGGGTTGGGCTTGGTCCCAGAGCTGTGGGCTGGGTGCCCTTTCTCCCCCAGTTCGACCTGAATCCCAGTAAAACTCTGGCCGGCCCTGGACTGGACCCGTTGGGGCAGCGGGAGCTCCAGGGCAGGCTGGGAGGCGAGGAAGGTGGCGGTGTGGGAGGAAGGCTGGGTACGGCGCTGAGCATCACTGGCTGGGCTCAGCTTTGGGCAGGAGGCAGCGGCCAGGGCCCGGGGAGCCCAGGAGATGGCACCAGCGCACCGCGCTTGCCGGCCCCGGCCGGGGGATGGGGGCTCATCCCGGGGGTGGGGGGGTCCCCAGGGGATGGAGGGGTGTCTCAGGGGATGGGGGTTCCTGAGGAGTGGGGGGTGGTCCCGGGGGATGGATGGGATGTCCCCCCCGAAAATGGGATTTCCCCCCCCAAAATGAGGATGGGGACAGGTCTGGCAGATCCAGCCTGCTCCAGGGAAGGCTCCTGTGAGCTCCTGTGTCTGCTCTCCATCCCTGAGCAAGCGGTGGGGGTGGCTGCCTGGGCTGGGAGGCAAAGCACAGGGTGCGTCATCCAGATGCTTCTTGAACTCCTTTGGTGGTCCTGGTGTGCTGAGAGGCTGTCTGGGCTGGTGTTCTAGTGTGGTCTGGCTACTGGAGGTAGGACATGTGCCTGGAGAAGGTGGGTGGAGCCACGGGGTGAAGGGTGGTGATGGTTATGTCCCTGGCAGCTCATCCCAGCCCAGGACAGCATCCTGTGAGGGGTGAGATGCCCTGGGACTCCCAGGGCTGGGTGACAAGCAGTCCCAGAGCTGCTGGGGTCTCTCCTGTCTCTGCTCTAGATGCAGGTGCCCTTGTGACTCCTCCACCTTGCAGACAGTGGTGACAGCTTCCCCTGGAGAAGACCATGAAAAGGAGAGCTGTGAGCATGCTGCCTCCATCCAAATCCCTATTTTAGCTATCACCTGCTGCTGTTCTTCCCAAACACACTTCCTGCTGCTCGACTCCTCATTGTCTGTCTTCAGTGTCACTCTCACAGGCCAGAAAGGTGTCCACCTGCAGCCACCTCCCCTCCTAAGCATGGCTTTCTGTCAGGAGGACAACAGCAGCATGAAGCCTCTTGTGCCTTGGCCCTGGAAGGCTCTGGCTGCTGCTGCTTCTTCACCTGGTTCTTGCTGAGCTCAGGATGTGAAAAGCACCGGGAGCTGCTCCTTGGAGAAAGCTGGAGATGGCTTCTTCCCCCATGGAGCTGGTGTTCACCTGGAGAAACCTCAGGTGGCAGGGTAAGATGCTGGTGCTCCATCTCCCCATCCTGGCTTATGGTGGAGATGACACCAGACCAATGACCCAATTCCTTGCAGCCCCTTTTCCACCCTCAGTGCAATCCCTGAGGACCCCAGGGCTGGGTGGGAGGGAATAAATCAACTGCAGTGACACACCCCCACACTACCCAGCTCCTGGTGCTGTGGTTTCCCTCCCAGCCAGGCTTCGCTGGGGGTGAGAATGTCTCTCCCCATGTCAGGACCCATCTGTCTTGGAGCAGATCAGAGAGGTGTCCCTTTGGAGCAGCAATCTATCACAGTGACTGGGGAAATTAGCAGGAGGGAGGGAAGTGGGGCTTGTCCTGGTGCTGGAGTCTTCCAGACTGTTTCCAGCTTGGCATTGGTCTGTCCCAGAAGGAAACAAGTGTCTGGGATTCCTACCTTTGGATCTCCATGGGGATGAGAGATGGGGATTTATTGCTCCTGGAGCAGCTGGGATCTCTCAAGCATCAGGGCTGCAATTCCCCAGCTTTTAACCACAAGCTAACATTCCCCTTCCAGCTGTTAACTCTGGGAGCTGGGCTATAAATTAAGGCTTCAGCCTCCTCCTCATAACCATGAGGGCAGGACACAAACCACACCACCCCACTGTGGCTCTCAGAGGGTTACCTGCACAGGGGCAGCCTCAGTGCTCTGCAGAGGGGAAGGGACCCCAATTGAACATGTCAAAACTGGGGGACACCCTCCCCAACCCCCCCCCCCCTTTTGCAGGAGACACCTTGCTGCAAATAAAGGCAGAGTAAAAGGCAAGTTCAGCCTGCTGAGGATTCCTTGGCAGTGTCCTCTTTAAGCATCATATACTTTTATTTTACTCCAGCTTTATTTGCTGGAGGAAGGAACGTGGAAGGAGAAACATCCAATTAAACCTGCCTGTCAGCTGGAGCCTCTGAGCTGTGTCCCTGTGGGCCTGGAGGAGGATGAGGAGGAGGAGGGATGCTGCTTGGAGGTCTCCTCTGCACTGTCCCCATCGGGGTGGCTCTGTGGATAGTGTCTCTTGTCTGTCTGCTCACCCACCACTGTAGCTCCTGATGGCGTTTGCAAGGTGATGCTAATCACCATAGTAACGAGAGCTTTATTGCTGCCAGGATCTGTCCCCCTGGCTGTGTGGCAGAGCAGGGGCCTGGCTTCTCCTCTGTGGAGTGAGATTGGAGGTGGTTGCTCCTCAAGGATGCTCTTGTACCTCCATCCCCTTCCCTTCTGTGCCACTGTCACCAGGTTGCCCCTTGCTTGCTGGGCTTCTCTCCATCACCTCTTCCTTTCCAGAGCTGTGCCTGCAGAGGACATGTGGGGATCCAAGTCTTGCATTAAGGAGCCCTTGTGCCTTCAGAGTCAAAGCTGGGACTTTTGGGATAACAGTAGCCTCCTCAGCAGTGTCAAGAGGCTCTTTGCCTTCAAAAACCCAAGAGGGAGGTGGTTGCAGGCTAGCTGCTGCTCAGACCACTGTCTTTTCCTTCTGGAGGGTCACACATCTGAGTATCCATGAACATTATTGGTCTACAAAGACAGGTGCCAGTTCTAGGTGGCTCCCAACTGAAGCCCAGCATGTGCTCACCACTGGGCTTTTAAACACTTCAATGCAGGAGCTGGAGATGTTGCTGCATCCCTTGAAGTCTGGATGTTTCAGACCTTATCCCAAGGTTGCATTTCAGTGGCTTTTGGTGTTTTTCTAACTGTGGGAAGAGCCAGGGAGATGGTCCTGGAGATGACTTGTTTCTCCCCAGACCAGGGCTTCTCTGAAGACCCTTTTCCCCAGCCTGGGGCTGATTCCCAGTAGATGTGGAGGGTTTTGCTCCTCCTGTGCTGGTGGGACTGGAAGGAAGCCAGCTGCTGGCTTTGTCCTGTTGAAGGCACAAGGCAGTGGAGAAGATGTTCCAGAAATACTCACACCAGAGGGCACTTGGACTTCTTTTTGACGTCTCCCTTTGGTGGAGGCTGCTGGTTAGCAATGGCCATGACAGGAACAGCTGGGATGTGGACATCCATCTCCTCCTAACTAGACTGAGACCAATGGCAGGTATTCCCTGGCAGGCGCTGATCAATCGGCAACGACTTTCTGTCTCTTATTGACCCAGGGCTGGAGCTGAGCCAGTGATGCAGAGGTGAAAGGGTCTATTTACCCATGAAAAAATACTCCTGAGTCATCTACACCTTCTTCAACCTTCAAATCCCAGTGAAACTGGGGATGTGCCGTGGGTAAGGAGATACCAGTGGGGCTGGGGCACCTGGTTAAGTGAGCTGAAACTGGTGGCATAGGTGTGATGCTCATGAGATGTGGAAGAACTGCTCTCTGGGCACAGCAGTTTGGTGCTTATTGTGCCACTCATCCCTCAGCTCCCCACTGGGCTGGGAAGTAAACCCCAAGTAGCTGTGAGGAATACAGCCCCAGCCCCACAGCGTGGGAAGGGTGTAATGCTGGAGGGGGGGATGGTTTTGGAGGGTGGTGGGTGTGTTGTGGAGTTGGAGATAACAAGAATAATAAAGATAAAATGTCAGGGAGAGTGGCAGCTCAGCAGCCTGGGGTCAAGCCCACATCCTGCTGCCCACCGGCAGCTCTGCTGAGCCCTAGGGAAGCTGTCAGCTGCTGACATGGCACAAATTGAGCTGTTTCCCTGGAAAAAAAAACCCAAATAACAAATCCAAACCCAAAACAAGCCAGGCTGTGTGTTGTGTTTCCTCTCCACGGGATGCTGCAGCTGCCTGGTGATACCCCGTGCTGAGCGCGCTCAGGCGTAGGAGCCTTGGGGATGGAGAGAGGGAACGAAGCTAGAAAGGGGGTGTTGTGGTGGTGGTGGTGTTTCCTAAAAAAGAGCTGAGGCAGGAAAAAGATGGGCTGGTTGGAGATGTTTTTTGGATGAGGAAAGAGCCTCCATCCCCAAAGCATGGGCTGGGTTCAGCCCCTTCATCACCTCCCCATCCTTCTCCCCAGCTGATGTCTCTCAACCCTCTGATGCTGCCTCTTCTCTCCAGCTGACCTGGCACCTGTAGACCCACCTCCCTGTGCATGGTCCCCAGCCTCTCCAGAGCTGCACACAACCCTGCCATGTACTTGGAGATATCAGGTAGCTTGTTGAGGACCTCTGCATTCAAGCTGGGAAGAGTGGTGGTGATGTTGGTGGCTTGGCTGTCCTCTAGCTGCCTTCCCATTGCGTTGTCCTCAGGGTTGTTGCACAGCACCACAATCCCCAAGGAGTCCTGGAGCTCCATGAGGATGTGTGCAATCCCACATCCCTTGCCCACAGTGTTTCCTTACACAAATGAAAATTCTCAATCCTTCTGGATTTCACTCATTCCAAGAGCTGTTTGGGGGGACACAACAAATTTAATTCTTACTATTTTTAATTCCTAGCTTCCTAAGGGAATAAGGTGCGTCCCAGGGGACAGCCAAGGCTGCCAGGACTCAGGTGGAGAGAGAACACCAAGAAATTGGGTCTTCTGGGATGTGGATGGTCTCCATCCATTCCAGACCCTGGGGAGACTAAGCATGGAGGAAGAACACAAGCTGGAAGAGGGAAGGGGAAGAGTTGGTTGGCATTTATGTTGAAGGGAGGGAAGGGGGGGCTGGGCCTCAGCTGTGAGGATGAAGATGGATTTTCGGAGTCTCCTTGGGTTTTGAGTGGGGTTTTTTTTTCCCCTCCAGGAAACTGCTCCTTTGTCAAAGTGAAAGTGCTTGTGGGGAAGGTCAGGCTTGATAAATCTCCCCAGTTTGAAAGCGGGCGCTCAGAAATGAGCAAGGATGTCCCATTCTGGTGATTTGCGAGCCCACAAAGTGGGGGAGAGTTGGTTCAAAAGGCTTCTTGCCTGGAAAATGTGACTTGTGTCCAAAAACAAAGAAAAAATAGTAAAAATGAAGTGAGCCCCAAGAACTGAACCTGGCCAGTGCTTTCTGGTGTCATGGTTTTGACACCCACTCTTCCCTCCCAGCCTTTCTTGGCCATCTGTGTCTGCATCACAGGTCCTTTTTGGGGGTAACCCCCTTTCCTACCAGCTCTAGCTGGGGGCTGAAAGCCACCACAGGAGCTCAGCAGCAGTTGAGCCACTGGGAATAGAAGCATATTGGAAGTTCAGTACTTCTTTGCCCTAGTTCTGGCTTTGTGGGTGTTGTTACTGACTCCCTGCCCCTGAGTTTCCAGCTGTGGGGAGTGGGAGCTCTGCAGCAGGCAGGTTGAGTTGCTAAATTTGGGGAATCTTCCTGAAATAGCTCATGCTGGAGTGACTTTGGAATGCTGTGTGGCTAACAGGGATGAATGGGGATGGAACAAGGGAAGGGGAGAAGCACTGTGAGGAATCAACTGCCCTGGGAATTGGTGTTAAGGGGGGAAGCATGACCTGTAAAGTGTCTGGGGAGATGCCTGGCTGGCAACTGGGTGATCATCCTTTGGGTGATGGGTTTCACAAAGCAAGGGGATGCTGTGCCCATGCCCTGAGATGTGGGTCTGGGGGCACCACTCAGGGCACGGTGAAGGGGGGGTCAGCTCAGGGCTGGACCATACTTATTTCCAGCCCTCAGTAGAGTATTCTGCAGGTTGGCAAAGCACTACTTGAGGGTCCCTGGGGGAGGTCTAGGGGGGTGCCAGCTCACAGGAGGCCTTAGAGGGTGTGTGAGGCTCCTCAACTCTCCTGTGACAGTGAACCAGCAAGGGGGGGAAGCCAAGGAGCAGGATGCTGATCTAGGCTCAGCCTTGAAATGACAGCAGAGCCCTGGTGAAAGGCTTTTCTGGCAGATACTGCCCAGCACAGCATGGACTGGGATGCCTGTGGCATCAGGAGTCCCCTGTGTGTCCCCTGCCTGCAAAACCAAGGGCTGTCCTGACTCCTGATGACAGCAGCTCCTTTGGGAGATGTCCCAGCCGCTGGCCTGAGCCCTGTGCACGCTAATTACATGTCATTAGTGGCTCTGGCTATTAGCAACCTCCAAAGTGCTGACATGCACATGTTGGCACTTTCCTGCCTGGACTAGGATGGAGTCAGGTCTGGGGATGTGTGGTGAGCAGAGCTGGGTTGTGGTGGAGGAGAGGGGCCTGCCTGCTCCAAGTCTGGGTTTTGGGTTGGTTTTGGGGTGGTTTGGGTTGTTTTTTTTTTTTATCATCTGGGCAAGTCTCACAGGGGCAGCTGTTGAGAAACTGGATTGGATTGTTGTGCCTGCATGAAGTAGGCTCTGGTTACACAGCCAGAGAGAATAGGATCCTCAATTGGATTTTGCTGCTCACTTGGAATGGGCTCCAGTCATGCAGGATTATCAGGGATTTAAAGTGAACGTATAGGAAATGGTAATGGAACCAGCCCCCAGCCAAAACAGCTGGGGACCTCCACGAGCTGCTCCCTGAGACACAGAGGGATCTCAAGATTAACTCCTGAGCTGCCAACGGAGCATCGCTGGCGACATCTCCTTCCTTTGTGCCCCTCCCATCCCCACGCCGGGGTGAACCCAACCCCGTGAGGTGGGGCTTGAGGGGATGAAACAAACCCCCAGGTGCTGGGCTGGTGAGTACCTACCCACAGATGTGCAAAAGCATCGTGGTGTTTGGTGAAATCCATGACTTGCTTTTAATAAGGTAAAAATCAGGATGAAATTTGGGATGCTTAATTGGATATGCCTGGCACTGAAATGTAGTGGCTCTGGTTTGTTTCCCCACTCCTCCCTCCTTGTTTTGGCCCCAGAAGTGTCAAGGCTAATTGCCAGTGTTATTCCTCCCCTTGTTTCAGCATCACTCACCTGAGCGCTGGGGCGTGCAAGTATCATCGCCCAGGGCTGGGGAACTGGGGTGTCCAGGGTGGGGAGAGGCAGGGAGAGACACCTTAATCTGGGGAGAGATGAAGTGGAGCTGCATGGCTGAAGTGGAGAGGGGGAAGGATAAAGAACCTTTGCCTGGCTGATGGGGGGGGATGCTTCTCAGGGACCCCAGCCTGAGGTTTTGGTACCCAAGTTGGATGCAGGAGCATCCCCAAGAGCTGGGGGAGGGAGTGCTGGGAGCAGAGTCGCGTGGAGGCTGTTTATTTTCTGTCCCTTGGGTGGTAGGCTCTCACCTCTGCCTCAAATTACAAGTCATGTCACATCTCAGGAGGCTTGAAATTGTGTTTCTCAGCAATGTTCCCAAAGAGATTAGAAGCACTGAAATGGCTGAAATACCCCCAGAGCTCAGAGCAGAACAAGCCACCCGAACGCAGCTGAGCGGGGTGGGGAAGGAGCTGCAGCATCCTCACTGGGGATGAGGAGAGGGCTTGGGGGCAGCCCATCCTTTTTCCTCCCCCCCATACCTGCTTAGGGGTTGTTCTTTTTGGTGCTGGTTCATACTGGTGTAAATGGGACGTGGGAAGGGCTGGGTGGCCACCTTCCACCTGGATGGGATGGGGAGACCCAACCACCATCCCATGTGGCACGAGGTGTCTTTGGAGGGACACTACAGGGTGTTGCCTCCCAGATTTACCGATGGAAGGTGGGAATCTGTGATTTAAGGGGATTAATAAGGGCCAGTCAGGAGCAGACCTGGTGTGTGGGAGGGATTGATTTCCAGGGCTGATTTAGAGGAGACAGAGGTTTAAAACCATCTAATATGAGGCAGAAGCCACATGAGGCCCTCACTGGGCTGTTTCTTCTCAGTTGGGTTGTTCCAGCTAATATCTCCCTTCACATTCTCTTCTTCGCTGCGCTGGTTGTGGGGCTGCATCCTGTTCCACACCACCCTCCTCCCTCCCACGGGCATCCCTGTTCTGGGCACCATGCAGAGCTGCCTGAGATGTCACCAAAGTGAATTGGTCCCCAGGTCTGGCTGATCAGCTGGCTGATGGGACCCGTCCTACTGCAGTTAGAGACCTCCTGGTAAGAGCGATTCAAGCCTGGCAAAGCCCAAGTCGGATACAAATGTTGCAGGAAGCCATTAGAGAGGCACAGTCATCATCTTCCAAGCAATCCAGCGATGCTCATGAAGACATTAGTGCCAGAGCAGCACATAGGAATGATGAATGTAGATGTACACGTGGGGTTTATGGGATGGAGGGGACAGAAAGGTGAGTTTGATGACAAATGCATCCACAAACAGCCCGGGGAAGAAACGTGGGGTGTGAGGAACTGGCATGGGTGGAAGGGGCATTGATGGAGTGGGGCAGGATCTGGCCCCCAGTGAAGAGAGGTGCCAGAGCTTGAAGGAGGAGCTCCCACAGTTGGGTCCATTTGGGGAAGAGCTGGCTCTGATTGGGATACACCTCCCCTGTCTCTGCTGGTTAATTATGTTGCCACGTTCCTCATGACTTGTGAGGCTCAGCAGGAGCCTTTCGGTGCGAGGGTTGCCTCAGAGGTCAACAACACTAATTGAATCGAATTTCCAGGGAGAGTATTTAGGGGGTTATTTTCAGAGCAGGCTTCTTCCACACTGACTGTTCTTCTGCAGCCTGGTGGGACCTCCTGCTCTGGTCCTGGAAGCAGCCGTAGCACTGGGGGAGGTGGTCCTTCAACTGTGGGTGGCGATGGAAGAGGGGCAGGATGATGGGATGCTGCTTTGGAGCCCTTCCAGCTGGAGGGGGGGGGGTGGGAAGGTGGGTTAGGGGGTGTTTAAACTCAAACCATGTTTCTCTCTGGCTGTGTGGCTTTATCTCTGCAATAACAATGTGCTTAGCACGCAGGGTGAAATTAATACAGCGTCGGATTCACCTTGGGAATATTTGAGCAACTTTTTAAAATGAATATTCATTGGAATCCTCCTGCTCTTACATCTTGCTTTAGCCCATCGTGGCTGGAAGTGGGCAGCTGTGTCAGCTCTTCCTGGGGCATCGCTCTCCATGTCAGAACTGCTGGAAACATCCCAAAAGGAAAACATCCACCTCATTTTCTCTGCAGCCTCGTGAAGCCGCGGACGTGATGCAAATCCTGCTGTCAACAGCCGTGCTATGCGGCTAGGAGAAGAGATGACCTCTTCCCTGGGGTACAGCTCCCTTCTCCCATCCCAACGGTGCTGTCCAGAGCAGAGGGATGTGGAGGGGAAGGGGGTTTGCAGCCGGGAGCCGGGTTGGAACCGCAGGATGCAGGTGGGCTCAGCAACTGTAGTAAGTATGTGAGCTGACCTGTGGCCAGCTCTATAGAGAGCTCTGGATGCTCTGACTAAATGAGCTGGTGGTGGATTCGGGCAAGGCTAAAATTAAACCAGGTCAGGTACAGGCAGTATCTGGAAGCTGGGAGTCAGGCTGTCAAAGCATGCTCGTTCCAAGAGGGAGAAGGAGAAAAAACCCACCCTTCCTGCCTATGCAAAGGACACTTCTTCCAGAGCTCTAATCCTTTGATTATAACAGATCTTAAGAGACACTGTGCTACTCCTTGAAGAGAGGAGGGGGGAAAAAACCCCTGTAACTGCTCTAAACTGATGGAAACCGAGCTTCTAATCAGCAGAGAATAATGATCAATTTATTGGATGTGATACATTTAATGATGAAATACCAACTGTCTCTCCTAATTCCTGTGACTAATGGAGAAGGACGTAGTGGAAAAGTATCAGCGTGCGCTGGTACAGTAAGTGCTGGGAGAAACGCTGTGGTGGGTATTTATCAGATGAGGAGGGAGATGTGGAGCCCAGGGAGGGGATGGGGCTTCCCTTTACTGCTGGTAAACACCATCTGTAAAGCAGGGAGGGAGAGGGGAAGGCAACGAGGCTTGTCTGGAGTAACCAGCTTGGGGAGCGTCAAGCTGGGGTTGCTGGAGGGAGCACTGGCAGCTTGTGGGACGGCCTGGGATGCTGCAGAGGGACGCTGATGGCCCCTCCCTGGGAGGCCTTTGACTCTCCAACCTGGCTGTATTCCCTAGGGACGCCAGCTTGGTCCCTGTGCTTTTTCTAGGTGGTGGGTACGATATGCCTGCCCGTTTGCTGGGGATGGCTTCAGAGGGCTTGTGGAGGCATCTCTTCAGTGGAGATGTGGTGTGATGGCTCCAAGGCGCAAGGAAAGCCCCTAGGGACCTACAACCCTTTCATCAGGTCTGAGACACAGATGCCCAGTGTGTCCTGGATGGGTGCTCATTCCAAACCTGTGGGGGTTGTTGGTGTTTCCTATGGGACCATCCCTGGGGCTGGAGATGCCTTTGGAGAAGAGCAGCAGGCTGCCTATTGCCTTGGCTCAACAAGCTCAGCATTGGGGCTGGGGGCATGCCTGACACAAAGGGAGCATGCCAACACCCCTGCTCTTCCCTGCACATCTTCCACTGCCCTTAGATTCTTAGATCTCCTTGCAGCCCACGAAGTAGAAGGAAGGTTTGGGGAAAAGCAAGAGCTGAGCATCCTTGGATGAGGGGGAAGCCACACAGAGCTCACCTCCTGCTTTTCTCATGGGGAATGGGAACAGGGATGGGGATGAGGACTGGGATCTACTCCTGCCTCTGCTGGTGCAGTAGCAGAGCCTGTAGCTAGATGCCACTCAGTGCTAAGGCGTCGTTATTTTTACGCACTAGGAGAACATTCCCTAATGCGCCTCGGAACATTATCGTAAATAATTAAATCCCAACTGCAGTTGTCACAGTAAATGAACAAAAGATTGTTCCGCTTCCCATGTGCAAAGTACAAATCACAGACTTTTAGTCTCCCGGAATTTTTACTGCCAATTTAAGGGAAGCAGCGAAGAAAGAGCTGATATAAAGTCTCCGGGTTGGGAGCGGATCCAAAAACCCCTCCTAAAAAAACTCAACCTCTGCGATGGCTGAGGAGGAGCTTGGGAAGTGGGATCGCAGAGGCTCCTTGGGATGGCTTGGATGCTGAATGTGCAAGGGTTATGGGGCTGAGCATCAGCCTTTCCCATGTGGGATCAAGGAGCGTTTGAAAGCAGATTGGAACTAGCGAGCGGATGATGAACCTTGTGAGCTCTGGGTATTCCCCAAACTGAAGGACAAGCTGTGGGCCATCACACCAGCCAAACTCGGGAAAACCAGTATGTGGCATTTACAAGCCCTGCCTTCATTTCAGGGCTCAAATCTCAGAGCATTAGGAGCTGGAAGGCACCTTAGAAGACCATCAAGTCCAACGCCCTGCCAGAGCAGGATCACCCAGACTAAATCCCACAGGAATGCAGCCAGGTGGGTCTGAATGTCTCCAGAGAAGGAGACTCCACAACCTCTCTGGGCAGCCTGTCCCAGGGCTTCATCACCCTCACAGTGAGAAAGCTTCCTCTGACAGTCACATGGAGCTTCTTCTGCTTCAGCTTGCACCCACCGTCCCTTGTCCTATCGCTGCCATCCCTGAGCAGAGCCTGGCTCCCTACTCCCGACTCTTGCCCTTTACATATGCAAAAACTTTAATGAGGTCACCCCTCAGTCTCCTCTCCTCCAGGCTCAAGAGGCCCAGCTCCCTCAGCCTCTCCTCGTAAGGAAGGGGTTCCACTCCCTCCATCACCTCAGTGGCCGTGCGCTGGGCTCTTTCAAGGAGTTCTGGGCCCTTCTTGAGCTGAGTGGCCCAGAATTGGACACAATATTCCAGGTGCAGTCTCACCAGGGCAGAGCAGAGGGAGAGAAGCACCTCTCTTGACCTGCTAACCACACCCCAGGATGCTATCAGCCTTCTTAGCCACAAGGGCGCGTAGCTGGCTCCTGGTCATCCTGCTGTCCCCCAGGTCCCTCTCACCTACGCCTCTCCTCAACAAGTCAGTCCCCAACCTATACTGGTACCTGGGGTTGTTCTTCCCCAGATGCCAGACCCTACACTTGCCCTTGTTAAAGCCCACGAAATTTTCCCTGCCCAGCTCTCCAGCCTGTCTGACTCTGTGATAGCAGCACAGCCCTGTGGTGCGATGAAAACCTCTCCCAGCGTGATGACACACTCCCATGAAGTCCAAGGAACACAACAGGACATGGCCAGGGGCTTACTTACCTGACTAAGGTTTTATTTAGCTGTTGGCTCATCACACAGGAGCATCTTGGGAGCCAATGATTTGGTATGGCCAGGACTTCAGGAGAGCGAAATACAGCCTGTGTCTGGGGAAGATCGCTCCCATGTATCACAGGGACCCCTTGGAGAGCATCTCCTGCCTCATCTGTCTCCTCAATTTAAGGCTGTTGGTGTTGAGGACATGGTGGATGCTGATGGCTGCGATGTGCATCTGAGGCCTGCATCTCACCTCCCTCAATCTTCCTGCCCGGGTTTTAATTCAGTGTTAAGTGGGGATGTGTCTGAGAGAGCTTTGCCCTTCCTGTTCCTCGAGGGAGCGGGGGTTGAAGGCTGCTGCCTGCCCAGGGCTCTGTGTTTGTGCAGGTGAAGGTGTGCTCTCACATCAGGGAGGGGATAAACCCCCTCACATGTGCCAACAAGGATGGGTCCTGGTTTGGATCCTCCTGCTGCGCCCGGCAAGCACATAGCTGGCCCCCAGCGAGCGGATGGGTCACTTGGTACCACTGCCCAGCTCCTCCATCTCCAGGACCAGGATAGGGCTGTGCTGAGCTCACCCCAAGGCAGAGAGACCCGGGGAAGGCGGGTAGATCAACACCCCCGTTTGCTCTGACAAGCAAATGGGTCCCTGCAGCCAAATCCATCTGCAGGCTGTCCGGCACAGGGAGGCTGGGGGAGGGGGGGGATGTTTCTCTTGGCCATGGTAAATAATCCTGAATTTGGGCTTGATGGATGTTGGTTCCCCACCAGTCTGTCTCCTGAGACTTATATAATTCCCGCAGCTTGGCTGTAAATTCCACGTGATTCGCATCAGGGAGCTGCTTTTGGGCACTGCCCTGGGGACACCGGTGGCTTTTCCCTTGTAACGGGGTCAGGGCAGAGAGGGTGATGCTGGGTTGGGTGCTGAACACCCCATGCCAGCAAAGGGACTGTTGTCAGCGCCGTTTGCCAGGCTGGTCCCTCTCCCCTTCCCCTCCCAGCCCTGTCCGTGAGCTCCCATCCCAATTTGTTCGGTGCTCAGGGGTGATATCATATCTGCAATATTAAGACACGTGTAATGGTGTATATACGTATCCCCCCCTCCTTAAATCTGATAGACCCCGTGGTGGAGACAGCTGATAAATCCCCTGGGCAGTTACAAAGCCAGAGGAAAGGCAGGCAAATTTAATTAATTCTTATCATCTCTGACAGAGGCAGCGAGCAGGGTCTTTTCGGAGCAGGAGGGGAAAGCAGGGGAGGTAGCAGGACCCTGCCCAGCATCCCGGTGACACAGCGCGGGGCTGGGACCCAGGCCATGAGGTGGGAATCTGCTGGGAGGAGGGGAAACAGAAACCTGCCAGCTTGTCGCTCGTGGGCTTGATCCATCAAAATCCAGGCACCACAACGTGTCAAAACACCGGGGCTGTACAAATATCTGTTTCCAGGTACTGGAAGTCTGTCTAAACAAACCAGGCTCAGCTCAACTGCTCATCCTGGACAATAAACACCTGGAAACAGTGAGCCTTGCGGTGACGTGCTGCTGGAACGCGCCCGGTTCTGCTTGGAAAAGCATTTTGGAGATCAGTCACAGAGGTATTTATCTCCTGTGGATGGGAAAGCAAAGCAGCGCTGGATGCCTCGGTGAGGGGCACCCTCACCCAGCCAGCTCCAGGGCAGAGAGAAACTGCTCATCCCTGAAAAGCTGCTGGAGCAGGAGTGAGTGTTGGGCACCTGCGTGTCTGTCCAGGCTGCTCAGATGGGGTTATGGCCTCCGGAGTAAGGATGTGCTGGCCTTGGGGTGTGATTTTTTTTGGAGGGGCTGCAGTGCTGTTCCTGGCCCCCTGGGCTCCTTTCCTTCATGAGTGAAGCAAAGGGTTAGATTAGACATTGGGGGGAAGTTCTTTACAGAGAGAGGGGTGAGGGGCTGGAATGGGCTGCCCAGAGAGGGGGTGGCTGCCCCATCCCTGGGGGTGTTCAAGGCCAGGTTGGATGGGGCCCTGGGCAACCTTGTGTAGCTCCAGGCCTGGAGGTTGGTGTCCCTGCCTGTGGCAGGGGGTTGGAGCTCTGTGACCCTTGGGGTCCCTTCCAACCCAGACCATTCTATGATTCTATGTGTTTGATGTGGCACGTGAGGATGGCCCCCACCCTGGGGCAGTGCTCTGTGCCGAGCATCATCTGCGATAACCAACACAGCGGGCTCCGATGCAGTGGCCAGGGCTGCCATGGGATGACCACCCCAGGGCAGTAGGCCCCTCACAGAGGGGATGGAGTGATGCTCCCAGCGTGGTCCTCCCCAATCCCACCTGCGTGCAGGAGCGGGATGTCCCTTGCCAAGAGCACTCAAGCTCCATCCGACTTCCCCAACGCCGATCAGTGACTCAACTTCGAACATCCCCATCCTCTGGAGAAGCTTCGTTCTCTCTTCTCCTTCTCCTTTCTCTCCCTATCGCTGGCTATTGCGCTTCCATCTCAATCTGCTGATAGTTCATTTTCATTTGACATATTAATCTCTGCCTCTTTCTGTACAGATAACTCATCTCTGCCTGCTGGCAGGAGCGCGTGCCCCAGCGCCACGCCGGGAATATTTTACTCCCCTCAAAAAGGCGGCAGAATAACAAGTAACCAGAGTTGAACTGGTACCACCCATCCATTTTAAGAAGAGGTTCCCCAGCAGAGACCCTGGTCTGAAGGTTTTGCTCCTGCTCACACGTGGGTGAGGCTTTGGAGAAGGAGCTAGGTGGGTACCGTGATGCCAAGATGGGGCTGGATGCTGGGAGCCCTCCATCCTTACACACACAGAAGTGGAATATTTGGCTATTGGCAACTGGATTAATTTACTTGATGCTGTTTATCAGGTTTGTGGCTGGCTGGGTTTTTTAGTGCTGTTTGCATAAGGAATGGCATTGGTGTGCGACAGCAATTATTCCTGTGTAAATAAGAGCGTGGATGCTGTTGGCTGCCCCTCATGGGCACTGGGATGGGAAGGGAATTGGTGCCACCACCCCATCCCCGGAGGTGGGGATATGGGAGGTACCAGGCAGGGTGGCAAACGTCACCAAAAGGAAGATGTGACAGGAAAAGCTGCCCAGCATCCCCTTCACCCCTCTGCTGAAACCACACAGCTCCGGGGATGCTCCCGGTGCTGTTCCCTTAAACACATAAAAGGGCTCCATCTGGTTTTAATTATTCAAATGAGCTGACAGGGTAATCAATATAAATGGTTAAACGTGGCCAGGATTAGTGTCAGCTCTGCTGCAGCACTGGGTGAAAGCTCTTGAGGTGGGGTGAGAGTGGGATTAGCTGGTGCTATGGGGGTGCTGGGGGTGTCCCCCTTTACTCATGGGGACAGTGTGGCACCACAGCCTGGATTGGGGGTCTTGGGGGGGGAAACACGTGTCTGCAGATGCAGGGTTTGAAACAATAACTTGTGGTACTTCTGGCTCTGGCTGCTTTTTTATGGCTAATATACTGCTAATTGCGCTCCGCTGTGCGGTAATACCAATAAAGCGAGATTTAGAAAGCAGGAGGCTTCAGAGAGTAAATCAAGGGCACGGCGCGGGCTCAGCAGCCTGCGCCGCTATGAGACACTGCTCCCTGGCACTGGGGAGGGATGGGGGACCCCACTGTGAGGACCCAGGTGTGGGGTGCCCATTGCACCCCAAGCCCTAGGGCGGAGGGGTTTTGTCGGCGCTGCGCCCTGGCCTGGGAGCCTTGACTCCTCCCCGGTGCTGGAGGGCCCCTGTCCTCGTGCCCTCCCTGGCAGCAAAGTTTCTCCTGACCCCTTTTTCCTCTTTCAAGGCTGCCACCATGCTGCTTTTTTACTGTGTTGCCATGGAAATCCTGCCTGCATCCATCCATCCATCCCCTGTCCTGCCTGCATGGTCCTACCTCCATCCATCCCCAGTCCTGCCCCCATCGTCCTGCCTGCATCCAGCCCTGGTCCTGCCTCCATCTTCCTGCCTCCATTGTCTGGTCCTGCCTGCATCCATTTGCCCAACCCTGGTCCTCCCTGCATCCATTCACCCATTCCCGGTCCTGCCTGCATCCCTGGTCCTGCCTCCAACCTGGGTCCTACCTGAATCCGTGTCCTGCAGCTGGTGAGTGCCACCAGCCTCCCTCCTTGAAGAGGTTTTGGTGGGCTTGCTTGGGCCTCAGCTCCCATCTCTCCAAGCACTGGATCAAGCCTTATTAAAAGATGAAAAGTGGGAGGTGGGCACCCCCAGAGTTGCTCAATCCGGCTCTGCTGGTCTATTACTGAAGCCCCTCCATGTGCCGCGGCGTGCGCGTGCTCCATAGGAGCAGGGTCCTGCAGAGACAACCACCGTAATGAGAAGAGCTGAAATTTGCTGTGGGAAGGGGGCAGAGGGTAGTGGTGGGGAGATAACAACATCCCCATCCCCACCATCAGGCAGCTGCAGGCTTTCTAGGCTTTTCTAGCCCTGAGCAATGGGAGAGCCAAGGCTGTTTCTGTTCCCCTCTCCTCCCAACCCCTCATTTTCATCTCACGTTACGGCATGGAAATGTTTGACTTTACAGCCTGGGTTTATATTGCCAGGAAGTAACTTAACCGTGCTCTCCAAGTGTTGGAGCTGCATTTCTTTTTGATGATTTCAAAGATTTATTAAGTTCTCCCAGGGAGAAGGAGGAGGGGGAGGAAAAAAACCCAACCACAACACAACCCGAACCACACACCAGCGAATAAGATTCAGCGGGAAGCCCGGCGAAGAGACTGGAAAATATATGTGCAGCGTTTAGAGATCTTTGCTGGAGCGTTTGCGTGCCACCAACTGCGTGATGGGGGCCAGCAGGGACAGGGAGGGCATGGAGCATCACCCCACGAGGGGGTTCCCAAATTCACCGGTGGGCCTGACAACCCACCTCTCCCATGGGAGACTCCTGATTTACATTCAAGAGTCAATCCCTGTAGAATAAATGGGGAGAATAAGGTGATGAGCCCGGTGACCTGGCTGGGTCTTGGGCAGCCGTAACATCAGCATCATCCCACCAAACCACACCGCTTATCTCTACTCCATCCTCAGGGGGAGGTTTGGCTCCAGCTTCTTGCCCACCCCACAGCTGGCAGGGCCCCTCCTGGCTCCAGCCCCGGCAGATTTCCAAGCCTCCATCATTTCTTAACGCCTTTTTTTCCCCCCTCCTGGACTCTTGTGAAATTAAATGCTGGCAATATACTTTGCAGAAAACTCAGCTGGTATTTCTCTGCCAGCTGTGACCTCATCCCCCAGTGATTGGATTTGGGAGTAAATTAATAGACCCAGTCCATTAATTCATTGCAAATAACTCACACAGAGAACCGGACCCATCCCTCACGTTCACCAACTGCCCAGGAACTGCTCAGAGAGCGTTCTCTAGGCCTGGTGCTGTGGATGAACACTTCCCGCTGCCTGGGGTGGCTCACAAGTAACGAACCTTTAATTACCCTTTGTTTGGGTCCTAGATCCAAACGCTGAAATAGAAAGGGAGCCTTAAAAGCCGAGCTGGGAGGGATAACACTGAGGATAATGCCGAGCATCATAGAACCACAGACTGGTCTGGGTTGGAAGGGACCCCAAAGATCACAGAGTTCCAACCCCCTGCCACAGGTTGGGCCACCAACCTCCAGGCTTGGAGCTACACAAGGTTGCCCAGGGCCCCAGATAACCTGGCCTTGAACAGCCCCAGGGATGGGGCACCCACCCCCTCTCTGGGCAGCCTGTTCCAGCCCCTCACCACTCTCTCTGGAAAGAACTTCCCCCCAGTATCTCATCTCACCCTTCCCTCCTTCAGCTTCACCCCATCCCCCTTGTCCTGCCCCTGTCTGCCCTTTAACAAGCTGATTCCCCTCCTGTGTCTCTGCTCCCTTCAGGGATGGGAAGGCTGCAATGAGGTCTCCCCACAGCCTTCTCTTCTCTAGGCTGAACCAGCCCAGCTCCCTCAGCCTCTCTCCATAGGGGAGCTGCTCCAGCCCTCTGAGCATCCTCATGCCCGAAGCTGAACCCTCTGAACCCTCTCCAATAGTCCCACATCTTTCCACAGGGAGGTAGTATTGGGGCCCCAGCTCTGGACACAGGACTCCAGCTGGGGCCTCCTGAGGGCAGACCAGAGAGGGACAATCCCCTCCCTGTCCCTGCTGCCACCCCTCTGCTGATGGAGCCCAGGGTCCCATCACCCTTCTGAGCTGTATGTCACCTTCCTCCTCACCCTTTCCCCATCAGGCCATCTCCATCCTTCTCCTTCCCCTCCCGATGAGCGCTCCGCGTGCTCTTCCAACTCAGCGGCGACGGGTCTGTCAGAAAAATTAATTTTTTAATTAAAACCATTTTTTTTTCTTTTTTTTAAACTTTTTTTGGTGGCACTTTCATGTCTGGGTCTGGAGTAATTATTAGTAGCTCCGGGGAGACCGCGCTTGAGAAAAATTGTTGGTGCTACTGCAAAGGAATTTATCTGATTAACGTCAGCCTTCACACGTGGGGGGGGTGGGGGGGGAAGAGGGAGGATGGATGAGGGCGGGAGTCCCACATCTCTCAAGCAAACTAATTAATCATGGAAAACAAGGCAGTGGAGCTGCAGGTGCTGGTTGACCATGTCGGAGGAGGAAGGTTGGGAGCAGCACCGCGGGGATCCTCTGCCATCCCTGTCCTGGGATGTAGCTCGAGAGATTGAGGTGAGGAGTGATGGTTTTGTCCCTTGCTGTGATAAGGAGGTAGAAAAACACCCAAGGACAGCATGAGGAAAGCCCTGGGTGATCCCTTGCCCCCATGCACCCATCCTTGGGCGGGGGGGGGGGGGGGAGGGGAGTGGAGTGGCTGCTGCTAGCTGTGGGGCTGGGGATGCTCAGTGATACCCCCCATGCCCACTCGCACAGGGCATTTAGTCTTGCAGGTAGCCTTCTCAAAGGTTCCCTGAAGGAAGCTGCTTTACCCTCAGATTTCCCCTCCCACCTCCTTTTTAGAGCCTTATTCCTGTCCTGAAGCAGAAAGCTTTAGGTTCCTCCCAGAACTCCTGGCACCGGGGGGTTTCACTGCGCTGGTTTAATCCCAGTAGCCCCAGCTGCTCTGGCTTGGGGCTGGCCTGGGTGTGACACCCATCCCGGGAATAGGGACCCCTGGGATGCCCAGGGGTGGGATGGGTGGAGGGATGATTGGAGAGAGGGAAGGATGGTGGGAAGGAT
This sequence comes from Gallinula chloropus, assembly GCF_964237585.1. NCBI lineage: Eukaryota > Metazoa > Chordata > Aves > Gruiformes > Rallidae > Gallinula > Gallinula chloropus. Next base: position 2,518,290 of record NC_140094.1, on the reverse strand, counting down.
GGCGGGATGCAAGGATGATGGGAGGGAGGGAGGGAGGGAGGGAGGGAGGGAGGGAGGGAAGGATGGAGGGATGATTGGAGGGAGGGAGGGATGTAGGGATGATTAGAGGGAGGGAGAGAGGGAGGGAAGGATGGAGGGATGATTGGAGGGAGGGAGGAAGGAAGGGAGGAAAGGATGGAGGGAGGGATGATTGGAGGGAGAGAGGGAGGGAGAGAGGGAGGGAAGGATGGAGGAATGGAGGGATGGAAGGATTTTTGGAGGGAGAGATAGAGGTCCTGGGCTGCCTGGGGGAGGGGGTGGGGCAATAGGGGCCAAATGCTGAACAGCTCAAGACCACCCTCCCCTCGCAGCACCTGTTTACTCGGCTGCATCGTAGCATTGTCAGTGGGTTCTCTAATGGGTTCTGCAGGCTCCAGGCAAATCCTACCCTTTGTGCTCAATTAACAGGCTATACCTCGGAGAGTGGGAGGTAATATAAATATTTTCCATGTAGTAATAAGACTTTTTTTATTATTATTATTTCCTTTTCTTCTATTTTTTTGGTGTGGTGCTGTCATTATAATATCGATTTGACATCCAGGTGTCAGGAACAGCTGGATGGCAGGGGAAAAAAAAGGCAACTTTAATTCATTTTGCAGGCAGAGGAAGGAGGATTGGGGGGAGGTGGGGGGGGAAGATTTTCCTCCAGGCTTTTTCCCCCCCCCCCTCTCCCCATCACCACCTTCCCTCTGCGATGCTCCATGTTCCTCCCTGACAGGAACATTTATAAACTGCCACTGCGGGGAGTATTATTAACAGCTCGATTCCTTAAAGATCCAATTAATTATTCACCTGCTTCCAAATCAGTTTAAGCAGCTTCTAAGCTGCAGCATAAATAATAAAACCAACCCCCCCAAAAAAAAACCCCTCCCAACCTTCCCACCTCTCCTGCTCCTCACGCATCCGTGTCCCTCTCCCCGGCATCCATAAAGCTGAGCTATTTAAATTGAGCCAAACCAGCAGTTATTGTAAATTACTGCAGCTCCATTGGCTTCCCGGGCTCTCCACTGAGTTATGCCAGCCAGGATTTTTAACTCATCCTTGCAGGGATGGCAACTTGTCTCTATTTTCTCATTTTTAGGCTATTTTTGCCTTGTTTTGTCGTATTTCCCCTTCTCCCTCCCTTCCTTTTCAGCCCCGTCTCCTTTTTTTTACCTGTTTGCTGTGTGATAAATCATCCCCTAAATGATGCCCTGGCTTGAGCATCAGCTCTGATGCCTTTGTGGAGGGGTGTTTTGGGGGGGGGGTTTCTTCCCCTTTTTGGGAAAGATGTTGATTAGGTCTGAGCTTTTGAAGGAGGAAATACCGCCAGTGTTCCCCCAGGGTCTGTGGGAAGGTACCCAGAGGGGAAAGGCTTGGTCTTTGCTCTTCCCCAGGGTTGCCTTTGGGTGGCCAAAGCTGGTTCAAGTGGCTTTAGGGTGGCAGCATTGGGTCCCTTAGGGCCCCGCTGGGGTTTTGTGTGTTGGGGTTTGGCTTCTGGGCTGAGGTTCGACTTTGGGAAATCACAGAATCCCAGACTGGTCTGGGTTGGGAGGGACCCCAAGGATCACAGAGCTCCAACCCCCTGCCACAGGCAGGGCCACCAACCTCCAGGCCTGGAGCTACACAAGGCTGCCCAGGGCCCCATCCAACCTGGCCTTGTGAAATGACAGATATTTGGGGAGAAAACATTTTTGGGAAGAAGTTTGATCTGTTTCTCTCAGGGAAAGCTGAGACCTGCGGTGGGTTTTAATGGGAGAGGAGAGGGTGGAGCTCTTGGGATGCTTGGCCATCGCCACCCTGGAAATGCTGAAGGGCAGCGGAGGGTCTGTAGCCAGCACCCCCTTCCCAAGGCTCTGCCCGGCTCGGGGAGGTGGAGACCCTATGGCCAACCCTCCCCTGAGGTGATGTGGGGCTGAAGGAACCACTCACCTTTGAAGCTATCCAGCATCTCACCCTGTGATCCTAACCAGGGAAAATCAGTGAACCGCATGGTGAGGGAGTGGGCGTGGATACCTGAAGGGTGCTTGACTCCAGAAACAGACCCCAAACAGCAAAAAACAATTAATTAAACTGATAAAAACCCCTTTTCCCGTAGCAGGGTCCGTCTCTGGTGTGAGAGCAGCTGCCTCCTTGCAGGCTTTAAGCAGGCCAGGCCCAATCTTTGCATAGATTAGCTGCTAACAATGGCGTTAATAACGATAATGGCCCGAGCAGCCCTGTGCCTGCGTGAGAGAGACTTAGACAAATCCACTAGCACCAGGTAATCACGGCGTTTCATTCCGTCAAAGAGATCAATCATGTGGAGAGCCCATTCATCAATCACGGGCTTAGCAGGCAGGGAGGGAATGCAGGCAGCTCGCAGTGCCACGCGCCCTCCTGCACCCCAAAAAGCCCCTCCTGGGGGTTGGAAAAGGCTGTCCCCTGGGATTGGAGTGGGGCTGAGGAAGTGAGATGTCTCTGGATTTGTTTGGGGGAGGGGATGTTGGATCCTTGGTGGCCTCAAAACCCACCGGGGCTCTGAGCAAAGCCCCTGCTCCTCTCTCCACTCGAGGATGCTCCCCTCTCTCTGTCTGATGGGGCCTCCTTTGCCAGAGACAGATTGTTTGTTGCTGCTTCTCCATCTGGCTGGGATCGTGCCTGTCTTCCGCCCTGTTATTTGTTGCCCGATTGCCACTTGTAACCCATCCTTTCTCCTCTGCTTTCCACTCAGGAGATGTCCTCAGCGGCGTGATCCACGGTACCCTGTGTGGGATCACAGGCTGGAAATCCTGCCCTGGGGGGCTTTGTGCTCTGAAAACCAGGACCTTGCTCCAAAGAGCATCCATAGACCCGTGGTCCTGGCAGCAACCAGCCAGCAAACAGGGAACGACCGGCAGCCGTCCCGTGGCAGCTCCACTCCAGCAAGTGGTGGGAGGCGATGGGGTCTCTCCCCTTCTACAGCGAGTCTGGGGCTGGACCCTGTCCGAGAGGAGGCAGCTGGCAGCCACGGGGACCAAGCATAGCCTTAGAGAAGGGATGATGAGAGGATGCCAGTGGCATGGTATGGGCAGCTTGGGGTCTGCAAATCCTGCTGGATAACCCTTTATTGCTGCTGCACTGGCAAGGGGAGAACCCTGTTCCTCCAGCTGCTCAGCTCTGAACCCCGCAGGAACAAGGCTGAGCTCCAGCCTTCTCTAGTACCTGCATCAAGCCCCCCAAGTCTGCAGATATCTGCAGGCACAGCCTGTTGCCCTGGGGCTCAGCGACGTGCTCTCCAGGGGTTGACCTGAACTTCCTCAAAATCACTAAGCCTTCCTCACTGTGCCGTGGCCAGCATCCCTCAGCATGGGACCCAGCTACCCCAACACCTCTGCAGGAGATGCTCAACAGGTAACAGCATCTCCGTCCTCATGACCGCTCCAGGAAGGGATGTAGTGCTGGCAGCAAACCTCAGGAGACCCACATCTGGCTCTGCCCTCCCTTCTCCCACCCCTACCTGGCCCATTCCCCTCTTTCTCCTGGCAGCAACCCTTTCTTCCTCCCCTCTCCTCCTTTTCCCCACTTCTGGGAGGCCGCTTGATTGCCTGACTCCCTTCATTAGCGTAATACCTCCTGGAAAATTGGTAAACAGAGGCGTATGAATGAGGTGTTGATTGCAATCAGCAGGGGAGGAGGGGGGCTGAGAGCGCTGGAGAGGCCAACGATGCTTCCCAATCAGCTGGTGGCCCGGGGCGGCTGCTGGAGAGGATCCGGCTCCCCAGTACGAGCCCCGCGGAGTGGTTGCCCCGTATGGTTCGTGATGGGGCATGGATCCTCCTCCTTCAGCGACTGCCTGAGCATCCCTCTGCAGAGGGGATGAGGTGCTGGGGCATGGATCCTCCTCCTTCGGCAACCACTGAGCATCCCTCTGCAGAGGGGATGAGCCAGATGGGGTCTGGGGGAGCCTGTCCTCACTGCTGGGGTGGGTGGGATGAGCGGATGGGTACCAGGACACCCTGTCCCAGGCTGATGCCAGGGTACCCTGGGGCTCTGGGAAAAGAAGAGCTTGAAGAGATAAGCAGGATCTAAAGCACATCCTATTATTAATAGAGGGAGGATGCAACAGAGCTGATCCCTTCCCTGTCCGTTCCCCTGGCACCGCTGGAGGTGTCCTGGGGGGGAGGCAGAGGTCACGGGGCTGGTATCAGGTGCTGCAGAGGGATATTTGCTGAATTTCTGGCTTGTTGAGTGGTTAAATGGTTAAAACCACCCTACCCTGGGCTGCCTGGCTTCTCTGGGTCCACAGAGGTGCCCCAATCATGGCATTCAGCACAGGGACAAAGTGAAGATGGCCAATGTGATGCCCATCGCCCAGCCCAATGCTGTGCTGTGGCAACGGCTGCTTCATCCCGCTCCCAACCCTGGGCTCCTGCCAAGGCGCTCACCCAGAAGTGTCTGTCATTAAAGCAGATCTTGAAGTGTGCAGAAGTTGCCTAATTTTTCAAGGGTGCTGCAAAACCCCAGGTGCCCTTGAAGTCAGGAGGGTGCCGAAAGTACCTGATATCTCCGAAAACGGGTCGTGGGAGACGTGTGGAAATAAGTGGGCAAAGGGCCAGTCCACGTGGTAGGAAGGCTGTATCCCTATTAGCAAAAGGAGGGTGTTGAGGCGGTTCCCAGGAAGTTCAGGAGGCAGGCTGCTGGTGGGGAAACCCCAAGAGGGATAGGAAAACCCTTCAAGGAAACACTTTTCCCTGCGGAGCATCCCTGTCCCCATCCGGACCAGGTTCCCCTTTCCCCATCCCCAGCCTTCCCACTTGGCAAAAGGTGGCTAAACTTCTTGCAAAGCCCTGCCTGGAAAAAGCAGCTGGAACAGAATCCCAGAGGATTATTATTGCCCAGCAGGAAACACGACCACCAAGGAGAAAAGCAGGAATTAGAGGGCACCTGAAGATGCGGCTCAGCCTGGGAGAAGCATCCCTACAGAAGGAGCCAAAAAACCGCTGGCTGTTTTGCCACGGCGCATCTGTTATTTGACCTTCTAAAGCTCTATTTGTGGAGGTGGTTGTTATTTTTCGTTAAATCTTTTAATCTAAAATCCCATTAGGCTCAGCAGCGCCTTCGTTTGCGAGCAGAGGCAAAACAGTTCCGTGTTTGCTCATTCCTGCATCTTCTTTCCTCCCTTCAAACAAGATGTAATATAGTGTTTTTTCTCTTTCTCTTTCTCTCTCTCTCTCTTGTTCCTCCTTTGTGGTTTGGCTTTTTTAGGAGCCTTCCAGGCACTTCAGCTTGGTTTTTACCCCCCCTTCCTCAACCATACACACACGTTCCTCCCAGCGCCGCACGCCGCTCCTAGCTCTGCTGCTTTCTGGGCTGTTGAAATCAAATAATATTCACATGATGTCCTCAGGAGCGGGGACTTTTCTTTGTCTGGCTCTCCTGCCTGGCTGTTAAACCAGAATAAAACAGCATTAAAGAAAAAAAAAAAAGAAGGTACATTGAGGGGGAGGTTTTGGTCTTGGGGGTTACAAAACCCTGAGTATGTGGAGCAAAGCTGGCGGCTCACGGTGGGGACAACCCAGTCCCCGCAGCCAGGGAGGCATCACGGTGGCCCTTTGCCATAGTTTTCCTCCTTCCCCTGTCTCTGGCATCTTTATTTGAGGAATCACTTAAGATCAGGCTCTGAATAATTCACCAGGAGCATATGTCCACCCTAACCCATCCCGGCACAACTTCCCTCCACTTCAATAATTCACTTTCCCAGCAGGAGCTGATGTGCTTCCCTGGTACCGGGGTTTGCTGCCGGGCACGCCCGCCTCCCCAGCCAAAATCTCTTCATGAGGAGGAGGAAAAAGGGGATTTAAGGCCGAGTGCCTTTGTTTTAAGAAATGCCAGCTTCCAGGAAGAGCAGAGGGTTTGCCAGGAGCTTGTTCAGCTGTGGGAAAGGCAATAATAAAGTGCTTGGGAAACGGTGTTGCCTCACTGCTGGAGATGCTCCTCTCGCTGCCGGCACTGGTTTGAGGTCCCCGTGGCAGCAGCAGGTGATGGGTCAGCATCCTCCCTCCCCCAGAGCATCCCAGAACCCCACCACCACTGGGGATGTGCTCCAGCCCTGTTGCTCTGGCTGGTTGGGAAGCTACATCCCATCTCAGCCTTCCCAACAAGGTATCAGCTCAGAGTTATTTTCCCCCAGCAAACGAACTCAGTGTGGTTTAATTAGCTAATGATGGCCAGTAACAGCTTAGAAGAGTGAGAATGGCAACAAGCTGTGGGGGTTTGGTGGTTTTTGTGATCAGGCTCTGCTTATCTGGGTAAATTAGGGATTAACGTAAAGGAAGGATAAAGGCTTTTGTAGGGTATAGATAGGGATGTGTGAGGAGGGTTGGGATATATAACACACAAAGTTTTGGCAGTGGGTTTTCTGCTGTGGATCTCTTCCTGCTACCTTGGGAGTGCAGCCATGGATAACTATCAGGCTGTGGGGGGAGGAAGAGCTGGGTATGCTGCTGGGGTCCTGGTGAACCCCCCCCAGGGAAAGGTGCTTTTGCTGCAAGGCAGCCTAAGGTAGGTGATGGTGGAGGTGCTTGGGTGCCTGTGGTAAGAGTGGGGCTTGTGGGAGAGGGTTTGTGCTTATGCTAAGTGCAGGGAATTTAATTTCCTTGCGATGGCACTTCAGCGTTCCAAGGCGCTTCAGAGAAATCAGAGAGGGCCCGAAGCAAAATGCAGCTGAGTCAATTGAAGTTAACTTCCCTGGGCACGGGGCCAGGCCCCTCTTTACAGGCTATTTTCCACAAAGTCAGTGGATTGCCTCTAAAAATGGCATTTTCAGTTGCTTTTCAGGCAGCTGCCTTGAGCCTGCCCCAGCCCTGGTGAGCTGTGTGTGGAAAAGCCTGTGTTTGCAGGAGTGGGGGGCAGGCTGTGAGGAGCCAGCCTTATCCCCCCCACTAAATCTCTTGGACAAGCCCTAAAGGTGCTATGGGGTGGTATAGCCTCCCTCCTGCTCCTTCCAGGCACTGCAGCATCACCTGAGGATGACTATGGGGTCTGAGCTGGCTGGAGGAAGATGAGGGATGTTTTGCAGTGGTGTGGGGAAAGGTGTGCAATTGGGCAAGGTAAAGCTGCCCCCCCACCTATACTGGTGGCAGGGGGGTGCCCAACACTGAGGAGTGGTGTGGCTGGGAAGGGATGTGATGGGAGTGCTGGCTTTGGGGCTGGAGAGTCTGGGCAGGTTTGCTGCAGGTCAGGGCTGGGTTGAATGAGACCCTGGGTGGGGGGTGTGTGTGTGTGGGAGGCTCAGGGCTCCGTGCCTGATGTGGCAGAGCATCTCCTAGCTCTGCTTGCAGGGCTTTTCTCCCCTAAAGCTGTGCTTCCTGCACTGTGCTTGGGGACAGGAGAGGTGTATGCAGCTTCCTCCCCCCAACCCCCACTGCCCCCCCACCCCCAGTGTGATGCTGCTGCCCCCCAATAGCTGCTGTCTAATTGCTTGATAGCCGATGGGGGGGGAAGGAAGCCAGTGCTTTGGCTTCAAACAAAACATGCCCTTAACCAACTAATTAACCAGCCGACTTGCTCCCCATCCTCCCGTGATGGATGAGTTTTCACGCCGTTTCAGCACTGCTAAAGAGCTGAGCTGACCGGCAACCCCCCCCTCCCTCCCACCTCCCCCCAGCACCAGACCTGGGCTCTGGCAATGAGCTTGTGCCCAGCATCCCCAGGGGGTGCTTTGCCTCTTCTCCCCCCTCCTCTGCTCATCCTTCTCTTTGCTGTCAGCCCTTTTTCTATTCGCAGGCGCTTCTTCTGGCCTACTTGCATCCAGTTCATTTTCCTTTTTCTTAAATAAAACCTGACTTCAGGCCTTATTTGGTAAATAGGAGCTGGGAGAAGCTGGGCTCGCTCTTTCTTCTCCTGACAAGCCTTTCAGGATGGGGGAGATGAGATGGAAAGAGAGACAGATGAATAGGATGGAAAAAGCGGGCGAAGAAAAATAAACAGGAGATAAAGGGAGCGTGGGAGAGAGAGAGAAAAACGAGGCAGATCCAGAGCTGGGATGGGGAAGCAGAGTAAAAACAAGGAGGGGAGGCAGGGTGGGGGTTGATCAATCCCAGCCCCTGTATGTGAAGCGAGGAGCAAACTGGGAATGTACTGGTATAGCATGGGCAGTGCTCAGCATCCTACCCCAGCTGCTCCTGGATTTGGGCAGAGGGACCTGGTGTAGCTGTGACTGTGTGTACATCCAGGAGCTCTCTCCTCCTCTCCTTTTCTTGTGGCCACCAACAAACTTTTGCCTGGGGTGTGGGTTGCTCATGCAAGCAGCCGGATGCTTTAACCTGGCTCTGTCTCCAGCTGTCAAACCCTGTAAATATCTGGGAGGTGGTTAATGCTGGGAAACAACAGAGGGGCTTTAAACACAGCCCAGAGCCAAACCCACTGCTGGTAGGGCTCATAAATATCCTCTTTGTGGGGTGGGTTGTGTTTTTTCTGCTGTCAGAAGGCAGCAATAAAAGAGAACAAAAAGACCAAGTCATGGTGGGGCGGCTTCAGCATCCTTGGTGCTTCCTTTACCCCTTCCAGGGTGTTTCTAATAACCACAAGGTGTAAAGCTGAATTAATTGCAGGGGGAAACGATGGGGATGGACACAACTGGTAGTATGGGGGATATTCACTGGGCACAGGGAGCCTGGTGAGGTGGGGAGCGGGCCCAAGAGGCTCATGAAGGGCTCAGTGTGGAAATTACTGTTTTTTCCTATTATTTCCCCCATTTCCAGTGGCACCTGAAAGCAAGTAACCTGCCCCAGCTCTTGTAACCACCAGGCAGCAAATGAAGTCCTCGGTTGAAGAGATGAAGTGAGGTCTGAAGTTGTCTCTGCTGAACCCTGGGGTCTGTGGTGGGGGGAAAGGGTGCTTGCTGGCACCAAGCAAGCCCCTAATTCTTCCCCCATGGGGTGTGTGTGTGGGGAAAATCACTGTCCCATCAACCCTAAAAGCCAAGGAGCCTCGGGGTGAGAGGAGTGATGCTAAGGGAAGACGGAAGCCCTGTCTGGAGGGGGAGTTCTGTCACAGTTGTGATTATTATGGGTTTTTTTTTGGTAGCAAGCTGAATTCTCAGCTGGAGAAAAATTAATGATAGGACTCGAAGCTAAATTGGCCAAGCCATGGGCAGCCCTGCCCCTTCCTGGGCATCGGGATGTGTGGCTGTGCTGATAGGGGGGCAAAAGCCACCTTCAAAATTCTTTGAAATTGCCCAAAATTATTGGAATCTCTTAAAATATGAGGGGAAGATGCAGAAATGTGGATTTTCTTTAAAGAAAAGTTGGTGGTGGACTTTGGAGAAGAGAGGGAAGCCCCCTTCCCTCTGCTGAAGACATCTGGGGAGGGATGGGGTGGGTTTTCCCCCCCACACCCCATCCCCATTAGAGCTGGAGCCTGCTGTTCCACCTTTCCCACCGAGCAGCACATCAGCTTTAACAGAAAGCCCATCTTTCCCCAAAATCTCTTGAATTCCATCCTCTCAGACCTGCCTTCTCAAGCGCAGCCCTGGCGATGTCCATCTGCCCTGCTGATAGACCCAGTGTCCTCAATCCCTTCACTTCTTGGCAGCTTCAGCTCCTCCATGGTAGGGAAGCAGGGGAGATGCTATTCCTCCCCCATCCCTGAGGATACTGTGATGCTGATGGGTTTGGGGATGCCTGTTTTGGCTCTTGTCGCTGAGGGATGTGGCGGATGCTTTTTGGGCAGGAGGAAGGATGCTGTACAAGCCTGCCTGTGAGTTATCAGCGATATATCATAGAATCACAGGGGTTGGAAGGGACCTTGAGAGATCATCAGGTCCAACCCCCCTGCCAAAGCAGCTCCCCAGCTTGTATTGCACAGACAGGTCTTGAATATCTCCAGAGATGGAGACTCCACATCCCTGGGCAGCCTGTCCCAGGGCTCTGTCACCCTCACTGTCTAAAAGTTCTTCCCCATGTTGGTGTGGAACTTCCTGTGCTCCAACTTGCAGCCATTGCCCCTTGTCCTGTCCCCACAGACCACTGAAAAGGCGCTGTCCATTTCCCTCTGCATCCCATGCTTAAGATATGGCCCTTGCTGGTTTGGAGCAGGTGCCTGTAGGGTGCATCCCACCCTGTACCTGCACCCTGGGACACCCAGGTCCTGGCTGACCTTTGATGCTCACTGCTCAGGGCTGGGAAAGGCACTGGGAGCCTGGCCCTGAGGTTTTAATGGGTAGGAAGCCCTTCTAGAGGAGAATAGCTGGGGGAGGGGGGGGAGTGGGGAATATAAAGAAACAATTTTCTTCTAACACTTCTCTTTCCTTTTGTTCCAGTGTGAGCCCTTCCGGGAGGAGGTCTTTAAAATTAATAATGTTCTTTCTTTTTCTCCCTCTCTATTCCCAAGACTCTGGGTTTAAATTAATGAAATGTCAAATACTATTAAGTCCCAATCATGTGTTTGTGATAACGAAGGGACTGATTTCCAGTCAGTTTACAGCTCTGATCCGTTCTCCCCTTTCCTTCCCCTCTCCTATTTTCCTTGGCTCCGATTAAAACCACCTTTATTAGATTTGCTCTTTCATTGGCTCCCTCTGATTTCCATCCTTTGTGGCCCAAGGCTGGGGAAAGCCTTGCCATTGAGAAGTTTTTGAAGGTGCTTTAGCAGTCTGGTGCTTTCTTCCAGCACCTTCTTAGACCAGCCTCCTCCACACACACCCCACTACGATGCTCTGCCTGGGAGCTCCCAGGGACCCTGACTCCATAGTTTCTCTTCTCTTTTCCTCCTTTCTGCACTGAGGAGCTGCTGATGTTAATGAATTTAAAAGGCCACAGAATGATCTGACACAGTGGCCTTGCAAGGAAAGAGCTTTGTTACCTTCCTGAGTCGCTGTTTTTTGGTCCAAGAGGGATGATCTAAGGAAGGATGCGTGGATGGGGGATGCTAAACATGCTCAATCCAAAGGGATGGGCTGTGAGGGGATGAGGTACTCCTGCTGATGGCTTCATTGGTATGTGTGTCCATGTCCCCCTTGGGCTAGGCTCTCCAGGGGGGAGCTCAAAGGGTTAATGTGTGATTTAGGACTAAAAGATACAGCTGTATGGAGAGAAGAAAGCCCTGTCGAAGGCTTTAGGAAATAATTTGCTTTGGCACTTTCTTATGAGGAGAGTGAATTGATTTGTGCTGGGCTGTGTCAGGCTGAATTATGAATGGGGAGAAAAGCAGGGCTGCTGCTCCCGGAGGAGAAGGTGTGATAATTAGAGCTGTGTGAGGCAGGGGTGGGGGAATCGGGGGCTGTCCCCTCCC